>NC_044557.1:43043583-43343583 GCF_007565055.1 Rhinopithecus roxellana
CCACCAGCCAAAGATATGAGAGAACTGTGGTCTTTGCCCCAAACACTCTTGCAATAAATCAGTGAATGAATAAGTGAATGAATGAATGTCTTCTACTCTCACATGGGCTTATGGGTCCAATGTAGACCATAGCATGGGCTGGAAACATGCTAATCTCAGAAAATAAAGCAGTACATGATTGATGGTGCTCAGTAACAGCAGTTAAAACAAAGCATTCTGCCGGGCATGGTGGCTCACATCTATGATCCCAGCATTTTGGGAGGCTCAGGCAGGTGGATCACTTGAGCTCAGGAGTTTGAGACCAGCCTGGGCAATGTAGTAAGGCCTATCTCTACAAAAAGTACAAAAATTAGCCAGGTGTGGTGGCACACACATGTAGTCCCAGCTACTTGGGAGGCTGAGGCAGGAGGATCACTTGAACCTGAGAGGCAGAGGCTGCAGCGAACTGAGATCATGCCACTGCATTCCAGCCTGGGGGACAGAGCTGTCATAAATAATTAAATTAAAGGAGGCATTCATGTTTTTCGTAGGGAGCCTTATCCTTGGGATATGCTCAGATATAGCCCTACCAAATATGAGATCACAAATCAAACTCACAGAACACTGAAGAACATGTTATCATAGTTAGAATAAACAGAAATAAGAAACAGCACAGTACAATGCCCACAAAAATGCAGACATTAATATTATGAAGATCAAACTCTAAATGAAGGATGATATTTTATTTTCCTCAATTCTAAAAGAACTAAAGAGCCTTTCTCCTGAAAATAACCTTGGTCGGAATTTAAAAGCATCTTGTTCTTTTTACAAATATTATTTTTCAATTTTATCTTATCTAACATTTTAATAATGGAAATAAAAAACAATATGTTAAGAAAAGATGATTAGATATAGCTAACAAGGAGATAAAGATGGCAATTAAAAATAAATATTTATTAGTTCTAACAAGTTTTTGGTGGAGTTTTTAGGGTTTTGTGTACACAATCATGTCGTGTAAACAGATAATTTTACTTCATTTCCAATTTAGATGTATTTTATTTCTTTTCTTTTTTGTTTTCTTTTTTTGTCAAATTGATTTTCATAGGACTTTTTGTACCATGTATTAGTCCATTCTCATGCTACTATAAAGAACTGCCTAAGACTGGGTAGTTTATAAAGGAAAGAGGTTTAATCAACTCACAGTTCTGTAGGGCTAGGGAGGCCTCAGGAAACTTACAACCATGGTGGAATGGGAAGCAAACACGTCCTTCTTTACATGGCAGCAGAAAGGAATAAAATGAGAAGTGAGCAAAGGGGGAAGCCCCTTATAAAAAAAATCGTACCTTGTAAAAACTAATTATCATGAGAATAGCATGGAGGAAACCACCTCCATGATTCAGTTACCTCCCACTGGGTCCCTCCCATGACACATGGTGATTATGGGAACTAAAATTCAAGATGAGATTTGGGTGGGGACACAGCAAAATCATATAATACTATATTGAATAGAAGTGGTAAAGGTGGGCAGCCTTGCCTTGTTCTGATTTCAGATGAAAAGATTTTAGCTTTTCACCATTAAGTATGATGTTGATGGTGTTAGCTGTGGGCTTGTCACATGCATAAAGTTTATTTTGTCTGGTATAAGCATGGCCACCTTTGCTCTCTTTTGTTTTTCATTTATATCTTTTTGATAACTTTATTTTCAGTCTACATGTGTTCTTAAAGCCGAAGTAAATTTTTTGTAGGCAGCATATAGTTGAATCTTGTTGTATTTTTTAGTTCACTCAGCCACCCATTCATTGTAATATATATGTAATTATATTAATTTTTTATAATTATATGTATAGAAATAAATTATATATACATATATTTTAATTAACAAATAATAATTGTATATAGAATATATATTTATAGGGTACAATGTGAGGTTTTAAAAGATGTTAGCACTATGAAATGATTAAATCAAACTAATTAACAAATTCATTACTTCACATATTATTTTTTGTAATGAAAACATTTAAAATCTCTATTAGCAATAATGTGTTATAATATACCTCACATTATTATTTATTATAGCCATTATTCTGTGTGGTAGATCACTAAGGATTATTTCCTCTGTCTAACAAAAATTTTATTAGACAATATTTGACCCTTTGATTAACATCTCCCCCGTCCCAATCAAATCCTCAACCCAGACTCTGGTAACCACTATTTTATTCTGTACTTTTATGAGTTCAGTGTTTTTAGATTTTACATATAGTGAAATCATGCTCAGAAAACCAAAATATAACAACTATATGATCCAGCAATATTAGTTTTGGGTATATATCCAAATGAATTAAAATCACTCTGCCAAAATGTATCCGTAGTCCCATATTTTGTGCAGCATTATTCATAATAACTAAGACACAAAAGCAACCTGTTTATCATCAGATAAATAGATAAGAATATGTGGTACATACAGACAATGAAATACTATTTAGCCTTAAGAAAACATAAAGTTCTATAATCTGCAACACCACCAATAAACCTAGAAAATATTATTTTAAGTGAGTAAGCCAGACACAGAAATACAAATACTCATTGTCTTTTGATAGAATCATTTAGTCACCTTTAAAGTAATGATTAAAGGTAAGGATTTACTATAGCCATTTTAAAATTGTTTTTTGACTGTCTTATAGATTATTTGTTTCATTCTTTCCCTTTTTCTGTCTTTTCTGTGATGATGTTTGTAGTGTTATGCTTTGATTATTTTTATGTGTTGCATACCTGCTACAGTATTTTTCTTTGTGGCTATTATGTGGCTTACATAAAACATCTTATCATTGTAACAGTTTTTTTTTTTTTTTTTTTTTTTTTTTTTGAGACGGAGTCTTGCTCTGTCGCCCAGGCTGGGGTGCAGTGGCCAGATCTCAGCTCACTGCAAGCTCCGCCTCCCGGGTTCACGCCATTCTCCTGCCTCAGCCTCCCGAGTAGCTGGGACTACAGGCGCCGCCACCTCGCCCGGCTAGTTTTTTGTATTTTTAGTAGCCCGGGGTTTCACTGTGTTAGCCAGGATGGTCTCGATCTCCTGACCTCGTGATCCACCCGTCTCGGCCTCCCAAAGTGCTGGGATTACAGGCTTGAGCCACCGCACCCGGCCGTAACAGTTTATTTTAAACTGATAACAATTTAACTTTGGCTGCATACAAAAACTCTACATTTTCACCTCTTTTCCCCCTCATTTTATGTTATTGACATCACAATGTACATCTTTTAAATAGTATGTACACATTAACAAGTTATTTTAGCTATAGTAATTATTAATTCTTTGTCTTCTAACTTCTATTACAATTAAATATGATTTACTCACCATCCTCATAGTATTATCATATTATGTATTTTACCATATTATTACCAAACAGCTAATTTTATACACTTTAATATGTTTTCATGTTGTCATCATCCTTTCCTTTCCACTTGAAGAACTCTCCTTAACAGTTCTCGTATGGGAGACCGGTGTTGATAAACTTCCTCAACTTTTGCTTGCCTAGGAAAGTCTTTATCTTTCCTTTATTTCTGAAGGATGCATTGCTGGGTATAGTGTTTCTGGTTGACAGTCTGAAAGTTTGTTTTAATTTTAGCACTTTGAATATGTTGACACACTCTTGGTCTTCAAGGTATCTGATGAGAAATCTATTCATATTATTTTGATGGTTCCTTGGTATATGATAAGCCCCCTTTCTCTTGTTACTTTCAAAAGTCTCTTTGTCATTGGCTATTGAGAATTTGATTGTAATATCTCTCAATGAACATCTCTTTATGCTTAATATATTTGTGGTTCTTTGGGCTCCATGGATCTGGATATTCATTTCCTTCTCCAGATTTGGAATTTTTTTTGTCATTATTTGTTTAAATAACAGTCCTACTCCTTTCTTTTCTCTGATCCTCTGACAATCCCAAATTGCATAGGTTGGTTTTCTTGATGGGTTCCCAGGAGTCCTATAGGGGTTTCATTAGTCTTTTTAATTCTTCCTCTGACTGGGTAATTTCAAAAGATCTGTCTTTAAGCTTGCTTGTTCTCTTTTTTCCTTGATTGAGTCTGCTGTTGAAACTCTCTACTGAATTCTTCTGCTCAGTAATTGTGCTCTTCAGCTCCACAATTTCTGTTTATCTCTTTTTATGATTTCTTTCTTGTTGAACTTCAAATTTTGTTCACGTATTGTCTTCTTGATTGTATTTAGTTGCCTACTTGTGTTCTATTGTAACTCACTGAAATTCTTTAAGAGGATTATTTTGTCAGGTAGTTTGTAGATCTTCATTTCTTCAGGGTCAGTTATTGGTACTTTATTTTCTTCCTTTGGTGGTATGAAATTTTCCTGATTATTCATGATCCTGCTGACCTTGATTTGCTGTCTGCCTATTTGAAAAAGTAGGTGTTTCTCCCTTTCTTTACAGACTGCCTTTGATAGGAAAAGTCTACGTTTTCCTATCAGTCAGACTCTACATGTATTCAGAATTAGCTGGCTGTGGGGGTCCATGGGAAGGGTGACTTGGAATTTGTAGCAGTAGGTGAGAGGGCCTGGAGCCAGAGTCCACAGGGACCAGTCTGGTGTATAGGTCTGCAGGGATGGGCCTACAGTTTGTGTTCATGGGGCAGGCCTGGAACCTAGGTCCTCTGGGGTATCCTTGTTGCCTTGTACCATGTGGGGCAGACTTGAGTCCTAGATCCAGGGGCAAGGGTGGGAGGAAGCCTGGAACCTGGGACCATGGGGATTGACTAGGTGCTAAGGTGGGCTTGTAACCTGGAGCTGCAGAGGCCAGCCTGGAGCCTGGGTCTTCAGGTGTCAGCATGGTGCTTGGGATCATAAGGACTGACTTGGGTCCTGGAGCCACAGGGATCACCTGGCATCTGAGTTTCCTGCAGCAGACCTTGTGCTGAGGTCTGTGGCAAAGACACACACACACACACATACACAAATACATATGCACACATGCACTCACACTATATATATATAAAATTCTGTGTGCATGTGTGTGCTTATTTCTATATACTTCAGAGTCCTGTCCAATATTGCAAATGAAATTACTATAAAGGTAGTTTTAATTGGTTTCTCCAGGGTAAAAAAGATTGCTGATTTTTACTTTTTATTTTTCGACTTCATGTCTTAAGTATTCAGTTGTATTCCTTGGGTCACAGTACATTATTTACCAGTACCAAACACCACTCTTACATCATTTATTTATTTTGTTTGTCCACATTCTCTACTGAAATGTCTCTCTCTCACATCATAACCATTATAGTCATGGAAATTCATTTGCAGTTTATTTTTATCCTACTAGTAATAGTGATTTTGCTCCTCAGAATCATCAATGATTCTGCCACGCACATGCTGGTAGTGTTCTCATGGACCTCTGGAAAACATGGACATGCTGGTAGGGTTCTCATGGGCCTCTGGGAAACATGGACATGCTGGTAGTGTTCTCATGGACCTCTGTGAAAAGTTTTTTGGGATGGGGATCTAAGAAGAGAATCGTCTGACAAGTGCAGCAGTATAGTCCTCAGTATATTCTCCGAGGTCATATGTGCAGTTTCACTGTGCCCAAATCTTATTCTGCACATGGCATTATCTAGTCATTATCTTTTGTTTTTCGGAAGTTCAGTAGGTATAGTATATCATTTGTGTTATTTTATTTTTGCTTTTATCTTAGCACATGATTTTGAATTTTGTTATTATATTTTTAACTTTGGGGATTTTAACTTCTATCAATTGTTCTTTTTTTTTCCATCTTTTTTGTACTCCTATCCTTGTTCATTTGTGTATCATTTTCTGTGTATTATTTTGTATATGTTTTAATCACATGTCAGTTTTAGATAATGAAAATATCATTTATTACTGCATCTCTATTATTGTATAATTTATTATTGCATATAGTAGGTATACATTAAGTTTTATTAATAGAATAATAAATGAATAAATTATACCATATACTAGATACTCCATATTTGTGCTGAACTAAACTTAACTCAAAGCATGTACTGGTATTTTTGGCTATTTTCCATTTGACTAAAATTTTAATACATATTCAACTATCTACATGTCTATTCATAGGTCTGAGTTTATTCATAATTGGATCATTCTCTCACTTAGGTACATAAAATTGAGAATTACCTAACATAATTCAAATATCTACTTAAAGAATGTCTTCTGGTTTTCACAAACAATGACCAGTTTGTCAAATAATTTTTAAAAACATATCATAGTATTCACGTCGAGGAGTGTGACATTGGGTAACTTTCTATCCTCAAGATTTTTTCATCTGCAAGATGAAGATATCGCTAACACCAAAGGGTTTCTGAGATGTTTAAATTAAAAAACAATACATGAATGGTCTATTACTGTGCCTGATGCAAAACAACTATTTAAAAATGCTGCATCCATTTTCCCCTTCAAGGTGAGTAATAGACAAACACTTCATTTCTTAACTAGTTTGTCGTGTCTAAATTTAGTAATCAAATAAAGGCAATGGTTTCTTTAACAGTTCAATCCTCTAAGTGGGAGTTGAACAGTGTTAATAGATTTTTCCAGCAATAAAAAAGGTCTGTACAAAAGTCACTGGCGGTTCCTTATTCAATTATTGAAGTTGTGCTTGCTTTCTTGGAATCATAGGTTTAGGATCCTGGGAAAAGTTCTTCTCTCACTTGATTGCCCTTTACTTTATGATCACATAAGTTTCAGTGACAGGGGAAAATTTATTGGAAGTAAAGTGCAGAGATTTAATCAGCATATTCTCCAAGGCAGCCATGTACTCAAAATCCTTCAGCAGGCTCACACCCTATAATGCACACACAAAGTAGATGTAGCCAACATTTCCAATTATTAGTGACTGAGAGCATATGCAAAATAATACTCTTATTCCCATTAGCTGAATGTTGTACTTGGTATGACTTCAGTGATTAAGTGTCCCTTTCTGTGGTGCCCAGGCCCAGAAAATGATTATGAATTATATTTGGGTTTTGACCACGACTTTAATTTTACTAACTTTGTGGCTTGGGCAAATTATTTTGCCTCTTTAATAACTTCTGGAGTTTTATGAATTAAGTAAAATGATGCAAATTTCTTTGCTCAGAGCATTCAATACTTCACTTATACATCCTTAGCTCTGGACTTAGGTAGAATATCTTCATAGTGACTACTGAGAGCCAGAAACTTTATGAAAACATGAGGACCCTATAAAGGAGATAATATTTTTAAAAAGTATTTTAGAGCTCTGAAAACTGAAACTAGAAATTAAGTAATAATTCCAAGATTATCTGAGTAGTTACTAGATACGTACTATTCCCTTGGGTTAATATTCAGCCTCACCCTGCCTGGTAGTGCCAGCCACTAAGCAGCCTCTCAGAGACAGCCTAATCTTTTGCTGATAGATACCTACAGAAAAAACAGTTCTGACTGCATGCACCTAAACTCCGTAGTGTGGGTTCTGACTGGCTCAGGACTTCCTGGAGAGACCTACAGTATCTGCATCATCTTATACCACCATGTGTCCTTAAGCAGAACCCATCTAGAATGACTAAAGTCTCCTTCCATGCCACGTGGGGCCCAGCAGAGCTGAGATAAGCATTGTCCTAACCTTTCCCAGACTCATTAGCAAGAGCCATTTTGGCCTTGCTGGCAGCCTCATATTTTCTGTTATCTCTGCACCAGAAGTGGGCAGCAGCCTTTTTGTGCAAATACACTCCTATACTTGAGGAAATTATGCCCAACTCATCCAGAAGCTCTCATGCTTGCTAATGAAAAAGCAGCAGTAGGTTGGACTGTGACTATCTGCAGCCCAGAAAGCTGCCTGGGAAGATTCCCATCACATTCTGCATGTACATCTACTCTCTACTAAGGAGTCTCTTTACCTGCAGAGTTTGTACGGCAGGTGCAAGGCACATCAATTACAAGGAATCGGGCACCACCCAAAGGACTGTGTTACTTTCACTCTCCTTCCTATTAACCTCTTCTTATACTTGGGGGAAGGGATAGGAATGATGGCCAGTTCCGCTACCTCCTAATTTTCCTTCAGGGAATTGTTGTCCATCTGGTAGTTTCTGCAGAAAATGAGTGTTTAAAGTTCTTGTTTCTAATATGAGGTCTTAGCAAAACATCAGAAAAAAATTTTTTTTAATTCACCTAACATTCTGTTACATGTTTGTATATACATATATATGTAAACATATAAATATACAACATATATATGTTTAAATTCTTCTCTCCAGCTCCGAAACTATGACCCAGTATATTTTAGCTAACTCATTAATTAAACTGGTAAATGTAACCAACGTATTTTTGTGTCTACTCTGTTTCTAAGCGTTTTATATTTGGCGTCTCATTTAATCCTTATAGTAACCCTGAGAGATAGAAGTTACCACCCATATGCACAAGGAGTAAGGAAAAAGAGATTTTCTTTTGCAAATTGTCTTTTATTTATCATACTTCTCAACCCTATAAGACTAGAGAGTAAAACTGTGGCTCAAGGAGATTAAAGAAGTTGCTCAAGTCAACACTGCGTGAATTATAATTGAAACAGATTAAGAAATAGGAAAATGACTGTGAGAAATATCACTTATGACTGGAAAACCAGCTGATGAATGAAAATTCTCCTTTTTTGCCCTCCGTTATTTATCACTTATTTACAGGTAGCCAGTAATGAACACAGCAGAAGTTGGCTGCAGCTGTCAACCACGCTGCACTCCTTCAGATTAAGGCAATGTCTGCGTGTTCTGAATAACTTACCTTAGTGAGCACTGGTGGCCCATCAACATTCCACCCACCAGCTGCCAAACAAATTCATAATATGCAAATGACTGTTTGTGGCATCAAGTTCATCAAACTGATTCTAGACCTCCAAGCATCACAGAGGGATGGTGGGACACAGGCTTCCTCCTTAAACGAGAAGTCTTTCCTTTTAAGAGCAGACAGGTGCTGGTTGCCTCACTTGAGGCATCTGCGATAATTCTTTCACTTTTATATTCCTGGGCCCTTAAAACGATTCATCTATGCCAACATGTGTTTGGCACCCATTGCTCTGGCATCTAGAGCATAGTTTAACAACAGAAAAATAACAAACTATGAGGAAACGATTGTAATACTGTTATAGCTGAGACTGAGCCCACACGTGAATAAAACAGCTTCGAACCTCAGCCTGCTCCATAATTGCCCTTCATTGCTTTTGAAAGATTAAAATGCATTTATATTAATCGATAATGGAAGATAGTTCCATATGTTTAATCCTTCCTTGTTGGTTTACGTGTGCGTGTGTATGTGTGTACTGTCATGCACTGCACAATCCTGCATAATTACGTTTTGGTCAACTACAGACTGTATGTATCATAGTCGTCCCATAATAGTATAATCTATTATTTTCCTGTACCTTTTCTGGGCTTAGATATGTTTAGAAACACAAACATTTACAATTGTGCTATAATTGACTATGGTCTGCTGCACAGGTTTCTTGCCTAGAAGCAATTGGCTACACTATATATCCTAGGTGTGTGGGAGTCTGTTCCATCTAGGTTCTGTAAGTACACTCTGTGTGGCTCACACAATGATTACATCGCCTAATGGTGCATTGCTCAGAATATATCCTAGTGGTTACGTGTCACATGACTGTAAACATTGCCAAGGTGTTTTTTTTTTTTTTTTTTTTTTGATAGAAAAAGAAAAGGGAGAAAAAAGAGTATTCGCTAGGTTCTTGTTAGATAACATGTTACCCCCGATTAAAATTGTAGTGAGAACTCAGTGGAGAAGCTATTTTCAGAGGCAGGCAGAGTGAGGGAAGTGATTCTGGACTGCTGTGGCTCGCAGGGACCACAGGACTGGAAAGACATCTGTTGAATGCCCCTATGTTGGAAGCACCAAGCTGAACAGTTGTCCTGGTGAGCAAGGTCACCTGGAACCCTGGAAGAGAAGTACTCAGAATGAACGCAATATCCTAGGGAAGGGAGAGGTAAAGAGTTCTCCAACCTCTCCTTTCACCAACCCTCAGGCCTCCTGCCATTACTTCTCACTGACTGAGACCAACTGGAGGAGGGAGGAGGCAAAGAGACCAAGCGAGGCAGTGACTTGGACCAGGCCCGCTAGAGACACAGCGCAGGGTAAAAAAGGCCAGAGAAATCTAGGCATGGAACAACGGGAGACCGTTGAAGTATCATGTGCCTGGTGCTTTACACAATTGGCCAATATGAACCTTATTTGCCGAAATCAGATGGAATATTAATATCTGCTTCACAGGATGGCTAGCAAGTTTAAAAACAGTGAGCCGTTTCTCTCTGAGGTCACAGAACAAGTAATTAAAAGTGAGATTTGAAGCTAACATATATGTGAAATACCATTTCCCTTCCCTTTTGAATAAAGTGCCAGTAATAGTTATCCTATGTGTGCCTCATCATGAAATATTTGATATGTGGGGAGAAGATTGAGAATGTATTGTCTGATTTTCATTGAGTTAACTGAGAGCTAAAATAAAATATTGGTACTCTTCAGAAATACGATGTAATTAAAGTCTTTGTAATACATCATTCATGGTATGAAGAATATAATCCAAAGTTAAGAAATAACAAAATAAGAAAAAATGATAATTTAAGCCATATTTGGATCTACCCCAAGCAAGGTTCAGATATTGTAACAAGCAGAAAAGTGATTCTAAAGTAGTTGTTAGTAACATAATCATAAATGTAAAGAAAAATATGCTCATAATGAATGAAAAAATAGAAACTTTCAGAGTTAAATAGAAACTATAAGAAACACCAAAGTGAACATTCTAGAATAAAAATTAATTCCAATTAAACAATAATGTGTGCACTTCATAGCAAAATGGACATGGCAGACGCGTTGATACATTTGACAATAGCTTAATGAAAATATAAAACTTGAAAAATACAGAGAAAAAAATGATGTTAAGATATGAACAGAACTTCAAGAAACTCTGTGACATCTAAAGGGCTGACATAACAACTGGGACCCCAGCAGGAGAGTAAAATGAAAAGGAGACCTAAAAGTGTTGAAAAAAGTAAGGCGATTGAGAAAGTAAAAAACTTCCCTCGCTCTGCCTGCCTCTGAATATAGCTTCTCCATTGAGTTCTCTCTATAATTATAATCGGGGGTAACATGTTTCCTAACAAGAACCTACCCAATACTCTTTTTTCTCCCTTTTCTTTTTCTATAAAAGAAGTTTTGGAAATGTTTACAGTTATGTGACACTTAACCACTAGGATATATTCTGAGCAATGCACCATTAGGCGACTGAAAAAGTAAGCTGTGGTCCCAGCTAATCGGAGGCTGAGGTGATAGGATCCCTTGAACCCAGGAGGTAGAGGTGACAGTGAGCCAAGATCGCACCACTGCACCCCAGCCTGGGCAATAGAGCAAAACCCTGTCTGTAAAGAAGAGATAGTATAGAAGAAATGATAATTAAATATTATAAAGATTTGAAGATAATATACATTTTCAGGTTCAAGAAGATAAGGAAGTTACAAGCAGGATAAATAGAAAGAAAACGTGACTGAAGCAATGTTATGGTTAAACTGCTGAAAACTAAATGTAACAAGAGAATTGTGAATGCCACAGAGACAAGGAATATGTTCCATAGGAGGTGGGGCAATATCAATGACTGCTGGTTTCTCATCACAAACAACAGGACCATAACTTCAAAGTCTAAAAGAAATACAAAATAAGAGCTTCCCACACAGAATTCTATTTCACAGAAAACATTATTCAAGGATGAAGGCAAAATAAAGCCTTTTCAGTCAATGAAAACCAAGACAAAGTGCTTGTGAGCAGCCTTTCAATGTAAGAAACAGTAAACGCTGCTCTTCTGGCTGAAGGGAAAGAATTAAGTTGGGCTATGATCTTTAGGCTGAATTGAAGAGCCCTGAAAATAATGACTATAAAGGCAACTATATGAGAAAATTTCCCATCTTAATTTGTTTAATATACAAATAATTAAACATTCTAACACTACATCATGGGATGATGGCACATGTGGATTTATTATATATATAATGATTCAGTTTAAAGGACAGACCTGGGGGTAGGAAACATAACTGCTGAAGATTTTTCTACTTCGCGTGCGGGAAATGTTATGTTTTATGTAGGGTAAAATATTAACTCTAAGTATTCTGTGAAAAGTAAGAATGTATACTGACCTCTAGAGTGACTACAAATAAAAAAAATGCAAGAAGTTATAGTTAAAAAGACAATACTTAAAACAAAATGGAAATTTTAAAAGCATTCAAATAATACAGAAGAATTGAGGAAAGAAAAATGAAAAGAGAAGGAGCAATAATTTATGTATTTCAGCCTAAGACCGCAGCTCCTGCACTGCCCCATGAGACTGGCCCACTGCGCTTGCCCTCGATTTCATGGAAGACACCTGCAGGCTGTCTAAAGGACTGCTTGGTTTCAAGGTTCTGGCTGGAAACTGATGGCGAACTCAGCAGGGTAATTGAAGAGAACCTAAGGGACTTTACAAAGATGTGGGGAGGAAGGAGATGAAGTATCCAGGGATTCAGAATAGCAGAATGTTACTCTTTGAGGCCTGCAGGTCCAGAAAGGAACTTTGACCAGAACAGGTGAGAGTAGTATCTCTAGGGAAGAGGTTGTCCAACAGAAGAAAGAATGCAGCAATTATTGAACACCTTGATCTCTTTATTCTCTTGCCCTAAACTCCGCTACTTCTTTCCCATTGGTCAAATTGTAGCCAAAGGGAGAAGAAAATTGTGATGGTGCCCTCAGTAGGGGTAAGTTTTCCAGGGCACAGAGAAAGGCAGAGAAAGTATAGAGTGACTTGGAGGAGAAAAGGGAACTTTCCTCTGTGCTCTGGGCTAACTCCTATGGTCTTATTTAGATGCATAGTGCGAGGCTCTCAAGAAGGAAGCTGATAAACTTATCTCCTATTGTTTGATGTGTAGAAGTAATTAGTTTTTCTAATCCTAGGAGACCCAAAATTTCTGGGCACTTTAAACCTTTACATTGAAAAGAGAGATGGAATGGAATACAGGTCTATGAAGGATTTTTCTCAGCCGGAAGTTTGCAATCTTGCTAATATTTGCCTATATTTAATTTTGTTTCAGTTCCTTGCTGAACACTTCAAAGAGTAGCCCATATACGTCATGTTCCACATTTTTCTAATTTCTTTCCTAAAGGCAAAAGCTTGGACGGCAAGGGCTGCTTGGGCATTTATTACAGCTAGCAGTTTTACCAAACATTTCAGCATGGCTTCATCTTCAGTCTCAACATTATTATTCACATTCTTATTCCTTCTCTTCCTGATTACTTCACCAATTACCCCACCAAGCACTGAACCAGCTCTATTATTCACAACTCTACATTAAGGGCTATGAAGACGCAATTTAATTTTATAGGAGATATGAAGATTAATTGAGATATTGTATTAGAAAAAAGTACATAAGTGAAACTGGATACAGAGATAAATCTATGATCTGTAAAAAATACAATGTAGAGTAAATATGTATCCCTTATATAAAAAATTACAGTCCTGTGGAATAAAGAGAAATAAACCCATGGTTTCTTAATAGCATTGTGAAAAGTGTTTACTTCCAGTCAACACAGTTCTACTCCACTGGAGCATTCATAATAATCAATGTGATGAGGATATTTACATTTAAGGAGTGACAAAAGTAGAATAGAGAAAATCCAGGGATACTAACATCAGGCCTCTGAGCCAAAGCTAAGCCATCATATCCCCTGTGACCTGCACATACACATCCAGATGGCCGGTTCCTGCCTTAACTGATGACATTCCACCACAAAAGAAGTGAAAATGGTCTGTTCCTGCCTTAACTGATGACATTACCTTGTGAAATTCCTTTTCCTGGCTCATCCTGGCTCAAAAGCTCACCCACTGAGCACCTTGTGACCGCCCCCCACCCCTGCCCGCCAGAAGACAACTCCCTTTGACTGTAATTTTCCTTTACCTACCCAAATCCTATGAAATGGCCCCACCCCTATCTCCCTTTGCTGACTCTCTTTTCGGACTCAGCTTACCTGCGCCCAGGTGATTATAAAGCTTTATTGCTCACACAAAGCCTGTTTGGTGGTCTCTTCACACGGACGTGCATGACAACTATGTGAGTTAAGAAGCTTTGAGTACATTTTTGAGGCACACAGAAATCACATGTAAACCGAAAGAAATCTGAGATATAGACTGACCACCAAACAGCTGTAGATACATCAATTTGTAGACAAATATTGAATAGTGTTTCTTCTTATAGCTGACTCCTAAAAATTAGCATAATAATTAATACTTTTTGATATATTTTCTAGTAAAATCTGTTACTTTTCCAATGTACACATTTTAAAATTTGGTTATATTTTCTGCAAAGTTCCAGTATATTAGATAATTTTTGATAATGGTAAGTTCATTGAAAACAGGGTCAAAGAGCTTTGAGCTGCTTTGTTTTACCTTCTATAAATGGAATCAAATTGGATGCTTGTTAGAGACGTATAACGTTATTCTATCATGCAAAACAATTTGACTGTATATTTTTGGCAGCTTCGTATGTGGTCCCTGTATGTGCCACGTATTGTGCTGGGCACTGAGTTCTGGAAATGAGCCACAGATCCCCTCTGCGTGTTGGCCTCTGCGTTGTTTATTTCCTCATAATAGGTGAACACCCATTCTAAAGCCTGTGGGTGCCAAACTTAAATTTACACGTCCAATTGTTTTAAACATAGCCCAAAGAAGCAGATATTTAGCCACTTAAAACCTGTCTGCTTTGTACTCCTCACAAAACTACACCCAACTTATAGGCATAGATGCGATAAACCCTTCTGTTGTAAGGACCTCAAGCCGCTGCTTGCTTGAACGCTCTCTAATCAAGAGACTCTTCTCCACGGTGCTGAGCCACATCATCTAGACATTGAGCCTCTCTCCAATCCTTCCCTCCTCCAGGACCTGCCTTGCTCTCCTTATGGTTGGTACCAACTCAGCAGCCCATACTGTAGCCTCTGGATAGGGTCCTTCCCAGAGGGACCTCCACTGTGCAAATCTGTCACAGCAGCTCTCAAAATGCTTGTGCACACTACTGCCAGCTTGTGGTCATATCTTTTCCCTCAAACTCCCTATGTACCGATGACCTGAAGATAAATATTACGGGATTACAGAGTCTGGTAAGAGGGTTGGAGTGATGGGAGTTTGTGGTTCTGCTGGAGTGACTCACAATCTGGAATTGAACCTAAGAGGTGACACTGGTTATATGAGTTGGCTTGTGGTTAGAATGGGGCTTGAGGAAAGCTGAATATGTATATAAGGGGTTGCAAAAAGGAAGACACAAAGAATAGAATGACTCGGTAAAGCCAGGATATTAAAATGAATTTGCTGTGTCTGCAGGACATAGAGGGGACTGAGAAACTACCATACACAGAGGGCAAAAAACACATGAGATGCAACTTATTTTAAGATTGCAAACAGCCATAAAAGTTATTTAAAAGAGTAAACCATTGAGTCGATTAAAAACATCATGTAAAAAATAATTCTGAGGGGAAAAAGAATACTAGCAAGATTAAGATGTGCTAAGATCGTAGTTGTCAAAGCTTTAACCTACAATCAGTAATTACGGTATCTCAAGGCCTACCTCATCAGTGAGGATCCAAGCAGTAAAGGCTTCCTTTCTCACTGCCACCTATGTGTGTACAATTAGAGAACTTTTGATGTATTACAATGGATTGTTTAAACTGTCTTCTCAGAGATACAATGAGGCCTTCAATAACTGGAACATTGTCTTATTTCTCTTTGGATACTTATAAATTCAACAGATATCTATGTTAATAAATAAACACACATATAGGTTTGATTCCGAGTATGTCGTTTTAACATATTAATGTAAGGGGTACTCTAACCCCAGCTTCTCTGAGTTTCAGCAAAGTAGGTAAGTTACTCTTATGTAAGAATACAGTTAAAACTTCACGGAAAGCCACGTACTTCTGTATCTTTAATAATTAATTGACATCCTTAAAATTTTATATAGTTTTTAAAAAATATCTTTATACGAAAATATTACTGAGCTTGATGAAATTGGAAAACAAGGAAACATATTTATAAATGCCACCGTTCAGTACTCACGTCGCCCAATGCTTTTGAAAATGTAAGTGAGAAGCAGGAAGATCCCATTAAATGGACTTCCTCAAATACATTGCTTATGGAAAATCTGTGTACAATGAGAAAATCAATACAACTGATTCGGCCTTGAACACGATTACCGAACAGAATTATCAGGAATGTTTATAAATCCAACAGCAACCTAAGAAAAGTAATGATAGGAACAACATCAATTTTGGGAAATGAAAATAATAGTAAAGAATTGAAAGAACAAAAGAAAACCGTGAAATTAGGAAAGAGCCCTGTCAATTGACCTTAAAAGTCACGCGGTATACAAAGAATGAATTGCTTAAAGGCATTCTGGATCCACATAGCTGAAAAGCAATCACACGAACATGTCACTTTTTGAAAGTTTTGAAAAATTTAGGTAGAAGCAGCTTGGCATTTCATATCTTTCCAGATCAACCGTGTCAATGCGTTATTCTTAGTGGGAGGTTATACTGAGTTATTTTCCAGCTTGATACATGCTTAAATAGACTGAAACTGGGACAGAAATTTCCTTTGCTTCATTTATTTTGTCCTGCTTTGTGTTTACATGCCTTTATTTTCTAATGATTTAATTCTACTCCACAATACATGAAATACTACTGTCAAATTTTACAGGAAATATGATTATGTGAAGATGAATCATTGAATAAATTAAAGTTAACTTTGTTCATTTCTATGTCCTTTTGATGGCTTAGAAAACTAGTTGTAGTGATCAGAAAATGAAAAAGTATGAACTTATGCCAGATATAAGTCAAGGATTTATGTTTAGTCTAAAGTACAATTACGGCAAGTACCATAAAAGAGTCTAAACTTAAACAAATCGAAAATGCTTCGTAAAAACGAAAGAAGCCAATTAAAAAAAAAAGAAAAATGTCAATAATACAAATTTAAAAAAGCAACTAGAACGAACACAAAGTAAAACGTTAATGGTGTGCTTAAACCTAAATATGCCAATAGTCTCATTAAAAGGAACTCAATGCGTCAATTAAGAAGTAAAGACTGTGTTACTGGTTTAATAATTGTTTAAAAAGACATACAGTCCAGGTGCGGTGACCCACCCCTGTAATCGCAGCACTTTGGGAGGCCGAGGTGGGTGGATCATCCCACCTCGGACCAGCCTGGCCAATATGGTGAAAACCCGTCAGGAGATCGAGACCAGCCTGGCCAATATGGTGAAAACCCGTCAGATCGAGACCAGCCTGGCCAATATGGTGAAAACCCGTCAGGAGATCGAGACCAGCCTGGCCAATATGGTGACCCGTCAGGAGTTCGAGACCAGGTCAGGAGTTCGAGACCAGTCTGGCCAATATGGTGAAAACTCGTCTCTACCAAAAATACAAAAATTAGGCAGGCATGGTGGCATGAGCCTGTAATCCCAGCTACTCGGGAGGCTGAGGCAGGGAATTGCTTGAACACGGGAGGTGGAGGTTGCAGTGAGCTGAGACCATGTGCCAACGCACTCCAGCCAGGGCGACAGAGTGACACTCCGTCTCAGAAAAAACAAACAAACAAACAAACAAAAACACGCTACTTTTATGCTGCTTAGAAGTGACACTTCTTAAGTATGAGATAAAGAACAGATGAAGAAAGCAAAATTCAAAAAAGACTTTCATTGCAAACCCCAATAAAAATAAACCTAACGTAGCTATACTGTACAAATTAGACTATAAAAAGAAAAATATCAGAAAGAAATAGGGACATTTTATAATAAATGTGAAATACACTAGACAGTATAATATATTTTATACTTACGGGCACCAGTGATATGGTATCATATTAAAGCAAAAATGACAAAAAATTTAGAAATAGGCAAAGCCATAATGAGAGTGGAAGTTTTAACATCCTTCTTTTTGTAACCCGTAGAAAAAATAAAAATTAATAGAGAAATAGAAAATTAGAATAAATGGAATAATACACCTAATTTTATTGACTTATACATACCACTTCATCACAAAATATTACAATACAATTTGTTTTGAAATGTTTATGAAACATGTTCCAAACTGAATTTGTACTGGGCAATAAATCAAGTCACAGAAAATTTCAAAGGATTGGACTCAAATACAGTATGCCCTTTGACAACAGGACAAAATAAACTAGAAATCAGCAATGAGAATATAACCAGTAAGTTATTTAATATTTAGAAATTAAGCAATAGACACCTACATAATACAGTAGTTAATGAAGGAATAAAAATAAAAATAGGGAGCATTTTAAATTAAATGATAGCAGACTAACATTACTGGTGGTACACAGCTAAAGCTATGTTTAATGAAAATGCATAACCTTGAAGGAATACTTTAGAGAATTCATTAACATTTATCTAAGGATCTTAAAAATATAGCAAATTAAATTCAAAGTCAGTAGAATGAGATAAATAATAAATATAAGAGGAAATTAATTACATAGAAAATTGTAAAAGAGTATAACATAATCAAATGTAACTTCTTGAAAAAATTTAATTTAAAAAGTAACAATCAAGAGAAAACATAAAAAATAGAGGCAAAATAGGTTATCATAACAAATCTTATAGATATATAAGAAACAGATTATAAATTATATTGATATTGAAAGATTTTCAAGTTTAGCTGTAGATGTAGTTCTAGAACAAACACAAATGAAGAAAGTAGACATAAGAACAACAACAAAAAACCGAGTTGTCCAATATCTATTAAACAGTTTGAATGCATTTTCACTCCTTTCTGCAGGCCCTAAGACTTCAATGGTGAATTCTTGTGACTACTGAAGGATGATATAACACCACTTTTACACAAACTTCTCCAGAACACAGAAAAGGAGGAAACACTTTTCAATGTATTTTTGAGGAGCATCCTAATCCTGCTACCCAAATCTAATAATTATATGACAGAGATGACAATTAAAGACTTTTCCTCCTGATTATAGGTATAAAAGCCATAAACCCAATATTAGCAAGACATTCCAGCCACACACAAGACAAGAAATCAATAATACCAAGTAGGTTCTAGTCACAGAACAGAAGACGCAATTAAAAGAGTTAAAAGGCAACTGAGAAATAAGAGATATCTATAACACCTATAAGATATAAAGAGTAAGATGTAGAGTATATACAGCACTCTTGTAAAACAATAGTATAAATAAAAAACAATCAATGTAATAAAAATATAGACCAAAGACTTATACAAGTATAATGTGCATGAAACACATACACACGTGTGTGCAGGATATCTAAATGATCATTAATGTGGTAGCTCACATTTGTAATCCCAGAACTTTGGGAGGCCAAGATCAGTTGATTGTTTGAGTCCAGGGGTTCAAGACCAGCCTGGAAAAGATGGAGACACCCCATCTGTATTAGACTGTTCTCACATTGCTACAAGAGAACTACTTGAGACTGGGTAATTTATGAAGAAAAGATGTTTAATTGACTCACAGTTCTGCATGGCTGGGGAGGCCTCAGGAAACTTATAATCATGGCGGAAGGGGAAGGGGAAGGGAAGCAAGACATGTCCTCACATGGCCAAAGCAAGAGGAAGAAAGCAAAGGGGAAGCTCTACACACTTTTAAACAACCAGGTATAAAGAGAACTCACTCGCTATCATGGGAACAGCATGGGGAAAATCCACCCACATGATCCAATCACCTACCACCAGGCCCCTCCCCCAACAATAAAAATTACAATTTGACATGGGATTTGGGTGGGAACACAGAGCCAAACCATATCACTGGCTCTAAAAAAGCAAGTGGCCAGGCTTGGTGTCACACACCTGCAGTCCCAGGTATGCAGGAGGCTTTGGTGAGAAGATGGCTTGAGCACAGGAGGTAGACACTGCAGTGAGCTGAGATCATACCACTGCACTTCAGCCTGGGCAACAGAGTGAGACACTGTCTCAAAAAAAAAATTAAAAAGGTGCTTCAAATTATTAGTCATATAGGAAATACAATTCAAATTAAGTTAGACAATACTACAAACTCACCAGAACGGTGAAATTTTAAAAATGATCTTGCTAATGATGGGAAGAAACAGAAACATTTGTGTAATGTGGGTGTGTAAATTGGTAAAGCTATGTGGGGAAATTTTTGACAGAGTCTCCATATTCTGAACATGAGTATGTCTGATGACAGCAATTCCACTTAAAAATATCCGAGAGAAACGTGTATGTGCTTGCACCAAGAGGTGTTTACATGAATGTTCATAGTAATTTTATTCATAATAATTGCAAACTAGAAACACCTCTGCTCATCATCATTATACAGGAAAAAATAAATTGTAGTATATCCATGCAAAAATGTACCAATTCTCACCTTTTTTCACATCTCAACATCAAATATAATATTGATATAGGAAGCCAGAATTTGAAAAAACAACATAAAAGCAGAAAACAAAAAAAAAATTCAAAATGAATCTATGATGTTAGAAGTCAACAACATGGTTACGCTTTGGGAGGGTGATGCAGTAATGACAGGGAGGAGATGTCATCGGTGTTGTACAGTAATGATCAAGTCATAATTTATGTCACAGTCTGGGCATTGGACCCATGGGTGTGTTTATTTCATAAAAATTCATCAAGATGCACACATAATTTATGAACTTTTCTCTATATATTGTACTTCCACAGAAGTACATATTTCACACACACACACACCCACACACCCCTATATATTTAATTACATGCCATTAAGAGAAGAAGACATGCACTGAGCAGGTAGGGGCCAAAAAGCTTTTGGTTTGTTCCTTTCATGTACACAACGTAACAATCTCTCAGCAGACTGTCTGCAAAACATTTTTTTCATTCTGTACATTAATCATGCAGACATCCTTCTTCTAAATACATCCTTTGTTATTTTAAGGTAAGATTTACGAGTACAAACGGTACTATATTGTTGATGCAAACAAAGAGTTTAAAACAGACCAGCTGCAGTGGCTCATGCCTATTAATTCCAGCACTTTGGGAGGCCAAGGTGGGAGGATCACTTGAGGCCAGGAGTTAAAGATCAGCTTGGGCAATAGGGCAAGACCTCATCTCTGAAACAAAATGAAACAAAACAAGAAAACTAAACAAACAAACAAAAAACCAAAAACTTCACAATAAACAGATTACACGTAACCATAATTGACATAGTTTGGTGACTGCAAATTACTAACCTGTTTCTTAAATGGGCTATAAATTTTGAGTAATATTAGACTATATTTTCAGCAAATATATGTATATGAATATATATACAACTATATACGCATATACATATACATGCAATTTACCAAATAACACTTTTTTTGTTTTGTGGTTTTGTGTGGAAAAAATAACAAGTCAGTTATGTGTTTTTTCCCACTGTTTTTTCTTCCCCCAATAGTTTTAGAACATTATGGGAAGTCTCACCCTGAAAAGAGCTAGATGTTTGT
Source organism: Rhinopithecus roxellana (assembly GCF_007565055.1). Classification (NCBI taxonomy): domain Eukaryota; kingdom Metazoa; phylum Chordata; class Mammalia; order Primates; family Cercopithecidae; genus Rhinopithecus; species Rhinopithecus roxellana. The sequence goes on from NC_044557.1 coordinate 43,065,077, forward strand.
TTAACTTTCTTCCGCAATAATTAGATTTCTTAAAACCATAAACACAAAACATTTTCATGTCACAGGTGGTTTATTTTAAATAAATAAAAGACCGATGAAGCTGATAAATACCTAAGTCTGAAAATATGATTTAGAAATGCAGGTTGTTAAATTATATAGAGACCTATGGCTGCTGCATCTGTTCCTGATTTCCCTGTAACTGTACAGAGCCTCACCTTCTCCTATATGTCAGGAAAATAATTTCTAGTTTAGCTATTAAGAACAATCTGGTGTTGTCAGCCTACATTGTTTTAAATACTCAAGGACAACAGGAAATAAGAAAATAAAGCATTTCACTTTTAATACATATGCGTGCATCTTAGGTAATTGAGCTTTATACACCTTGATGTTGGTAAACATTCTGTGTTGAGCTAAATCTCATAATTGATGCCTAGCCTGTGTTTCTTTATTTTTAAAAGCTTAGCTAAGGTGTGTAAGATGGTAAAGGGAACAGGAAATATACTCAAACTGTCCTCCTGAAGTGGAACAAGGGAAACAAATACATTGGTGCCTGCTCACACTTAGCAGACCTGTTGCATAGTGTAATTTACCTTTTTAGTCTGATAAAGTGTGTATCATTATTTCTGTGCAAAGAGAACACTGGTACCTAGAAATATTATATAGATTTCCTAAGATTAGAAAACTAATCAGCAGTAAAAGAGAGTTTCAAATACAATTGTATTTAAAAGCCATATTTTCTACTATATCCCTTTGCCTTTGAAGTTATTGAGTGATTGACTCACCAATGCACTGAATGAATTAAATAAAAGTGAATGAATTAATAAACAACTATTGAGTAAGAGCATAATGGCTGGAAATTTTTGACACTTGGTGACATTTTCAGCCATAATATTGATACAGGGCAGGTAAGCCCCAAAACTGGGGCTTAACCTGGGAGGGTTCTTGGCTTTTCCTGGGAAGGAATTCCAGGGCAAGTTGGTAGCATTAAACAGCGTTAATGCTGTTTAAAAAATTAACTTTTATTGAGTAAAATATTTATTAAAATATTAATAAAATATTTAATTTTATTTATTAGTTAATAAAATATTTAATTAACTTTTATTGAAGCAGCAGTGCACAGAAGCAGCAGAGGTCCTGCTGCTTGCAGAGCAGGGCTACCCTGTAGGCAGTGTGCCCAGATTAGCAGCTCAGAGGCTTTTTTGAAGTCATATTTATATGCACTTTTAATTATATGCAAATTGGGGGGCAGTTTGTTCAGCAATTTCTAGGAAAACAGAGGTGACTTCTGGTTGTCAGGTAATTGCCATGGAAAAGGGCAGTAACGTCATGGCAGTACCACGGAATGGTAAACTGACGTGGCACACTGCTGGGCGTGTTTTGTGGAAAGCTACTTCTGCCCTAGGCTCTGCTTAGCTAGTCTTCAATTTGGTCCAGTGTCTAAGCCCCACCTCTGGAATCCAGTCCCACCTCCTATCTCAATATGATCAGTTTAAACATGATTGTATTCTTATCATTTTATTTCTGCTATATGTTGGACATATCTTACGCTTTTATATTACAGCCTGCAAGATCAAGACAAAATGAAGTGTCTGTCCCTGACACAGCTGAGAACTCTGTGGTCACTAAGGCCAGTTACTCAAGAGGAGGGAGAAGTCATCGCCTCAAGTTCAAATGGTAAGAACGTGTGGATAAACCAAAATAATTGCTTCCTGGTCAGGTGATGTTTCAAGGAAAGATTAAAGGAAGAAAGTTCTTGCACAGATTTATTTCTTAACAGTCACAACAAGGGTTTGCAAGAAATAATTGACTGTTTCATGGAAATCACATTCACACATCTTTAACACAGAGAAAAACAGAACTAGATTGTTGCTCGTTTGTCAGGAATACATAATTTGACAGTTTCCCTACCATAGAATTACGAGAACTAGAGTATTCATAAATAATAACATGAAGCAACCTATTACTAAGTCTGATATGAGGTGGAGCTTGGTCTCTTAAAACACTGAAAAGATAAATATAAATCAGTACTGACAAAGCAATCTAAGAAAATTCCATTTAAGTATGTTTTTGTTGTTTGCAAATGAAAAATAACACTTATCAAAACTCATGTACAGTTCAACATATTTTTACTAATATGTAAAACAATAAAAAATTGCAATCAGGAAGATTGGGGTGTTGACTTTTGTATGAATAATTATTTTTCTGTTGTTTTAAGGAGGTAAATATTATTATATGCCATTTTAATGTTAACTCTGTATATATGTGTTCAGTTCTTACTATATGTAAAAGTCTCTGTTAAACTTTACTGTGAACTTCAAGATATGTATAAAACAATTCATGTCTCTTATATCAGCATACTATAGAATATGTGTGTACACGCATTTAGATGCATAAATAAGAGATGATAATGGATGTTACATTATTGTGATTTGCAACTCAGGAAAAATGTAAAAACCATAATGTGAGATGCATCACAAATTGATTTCAAAACTACCCTTAATACTGAACCACAATTGCATGGTTGCTGAAACTAAATATTTTAAAGTGTTAGCTGCTAATTGAGAATTTTGCCTTAATCACATTTTCTAGGTTAGTACATTCAGAACAAGATAGATAGTAACTACAAATCTTTAGCCAGTTTACACTGCCTCCACTCCCAAGTCATGGTATATGCTGATACAAATGATATGAATTACGGTTTTGTTGTGAGAACGATGCATTAAAAGCAACTCCAGAATCTTTTCCATGGCTGTAGCACTAACATGTACTTCTCACTCACAAGTGTGTGGTTTAGCTAGACGTGCCGAGCCTGAGTTCCAGTTTGCTGTGTGTGTCTATCATCTTGAGACACAGGCTGGAAGTGATGCCAACATGGGGTCTGCTCTTGTGATTGGGAATGGCAGATGTCTAGTCGGGCGGGGAGTAACTCCTTTTGCTTTTAAAAGCCTCAGCTCAGAACCTGTATGCACTCACTGCTGCCCCCAGAACGTTGACCCCAAAAATCTCCTGGCAGAGACCTTTCTCGATAGGATGAGGAAATGTTCTCCACCCACAGGGGGACAAGTCCCAGGAACGGAGGCATGAACAAAGTGTAAGCAAATCATGCTTGTCACACTACACACCAGTTCACATCCGTGATTCAGTAGAGACCAGTCTGTAAAGATGGCACTAATAACTCTTGAATAACCTTTCGGCATATTGAAACACAGCGGAAACTTTCAGGCCTTTAAAGCCATAGGCATCTGCTAGAAGTATTAAAATAATTCAGAAGTTAAACCTGTGCCCACCACCCTTTCTATTCCTGCTTGACCTTTTTAAGTATATTTACCCTTATCACCTGGAGACACGGCCTCAAAGGTGAAAAAAGAAGCAACCCTGACAGACATAAGGATTTCACACGTTTAATGTCCTCTAAGCAGATAACCTGTCATTTATAATTGGAAAACACATCACCAGGGGTGTTATCTCCATTATTTCTGGAAGAAACACTTCAGGTGCAGTTTAAAGAAATTACAGGTAAAAAAAAAGTCAGAAGGAAATTCCACTCTTCTCTAGCAGAAAACAGCTAGGACAGGAGAGGGTTCTCTTGCCTCATTCCTAGGAAAGAAGATCTGGAGACTAAATAATTATGCTTCCCTCTAATAAGTTTTCTAGCTCACTGTAGGACATTCACCTATTAAACATACCTCTGAACATAAGGGAAAGTTTAGAATGGAAGCTAGGAAATAATTTAGATATAATTGACTTCAATTCACTATTTTATTCTATAGGACACTTAATTAAATTTGAATTCCAGATTTTAAAAAACTGTGTAAGTGTATCCCATGCAATATATGGGATATACTTATACTAACAAAGGTGTATATGGTTTATCTGAAATTCCAATTTAACTGGTCACCTCTCTTTTATCTGGAAGTCCTACCAGGCCACTTCCTCAGGTTTGACAATTTTAGTTCTGGGTATTTCTAGATTGTCCTATTATTTAAATTAATTCCTAAGAACACATATGTAAAATTGTTAAACACATACTTAAGGTAATTTAAGCAATAAATAATTTCAGAAGTCTACAGAAATTTTGACTCCAAGTCAAGTGTCAAAAACATCTCCTAAGAACAGGCAAACTGTCAAAAAAGTCACTAAACTATGCCTGACTTCAACTTTCAAATTTAATTAATCAAATGGCTTTATATAGGCATCATTTTGAGTCAAAACTGGAGGTTAATAATCATGTTTGCATTTCATAATGACACACATTTTTTTTGCAAGAACCTCAATCTCAATATTTCCACAGCATTAATTTTCACATGGTGTTAAAAACACCTGGAGTATTTCTGGTTTTAGATCCTTGAGAAATCGCCACACTATCTTCCACAATGGTTGAACTAATTTACACCCCACCAACAGTGTAAAAGCGTTCCTATTTCTCCAGTCCTCTCCAGTATGTGTTATTTCTTGACTTTTTAATGATCTCCATTCTGATTGGCATGAGATTGTATCTCATTGTGATTTTGATTTGCATTTCTCTAATGACTAGTGATGATGAGCTTTTTTTCATAAACTTATTGGCCACATAAATGCCTTCTTTTGAGAAGTGTGTTTTCATATCCTTCAGTGACCCAGCAATCCCATTACTGGGTATATACCCGAAGGATTATAAATCATTCCACTATGAAGATGCATGCACACGTATGTTTATTGTAGCACTATTTACAACAGCAAAGACTTGGAACCAACCCAAATGCCCATCAATGATAGACTGGACATGGATGAAGCTGGAAACCATTATTCTCAGGGAACTAACACAGAAACAGAAAACCAAACACCACATGTTCTCATTCATAAGTGGGAGCTGAACAATGAGAACACATGGACACAGGGAGGGGAACATCACACACAGGGTCCTGTCAGGAGGTGGGGGGCAAGGGGAGGGATAGCATAAGGACAGATACCTAATGCATGAGGGGCTTAAAACCTGGATGACAGGTTGATGGGTGCAGCAAACCACCACGGTACATGTATACCTATGTAACAAACCTGCATGTTCTGCATACGTATCCCAGAACTTAAAGTATATATATATATATATATATATATGTATTTAAAAAACACCTGGAGTAAAATCAAAGCAACAACCATCTTTATACATATATATATACACACACACACACATGCACACACCCCTACATATAAAATTTTTTTACGAGAATTGGAAAAGTGCAACACAGTTAAATAAATTTTCTGTCAAGCTAAGGGTTAACTAGAAAATTGATTTTGTCTCAAATCTCGGGTGAATGCATTTATGAAATAAATCAGTACTGGTGGGACTAATATATGTTTATTTAACATTATTTCTAATATATTTATCATTTACTTTCTTTTGAACTCCTCAACCACATGCAGAATCTCAGAAATGCAGTGGTTCAGCTCTGCTGCTCTCTGCTCCTGGAGACTGCCGGACACTATCTTTAGAAGTAAAGTATTTCCTGGCCGCGCGCGGTGGCTCAAGCCTGTAATCCCAGCACTTTGGGAGGCCGAGACGGGCGGATCACGAGGTCAGGAGATCGAGACCATCCTGGCTAACACGGTGAAACCGCGTCTCTACTAACAAAAATACAAAAAACTAGCCGGGCGAGGTGGCGGGCGCCTGTAGTCCCAGCTACTCGGGAGGCTGAGGCAGGAGAATGGCGTAAACCCGGGAGGCGGAGCTTGCAGTGAGCTGAGATCCGGCCGCTGCACTCCAGCCTGGGCAACAGAGCCAGACTCCATCTGAAAAATAAAATAAAATGAAATAAAATAAAATAAAATAAAAAGAAGTAAAGTATTTCCTACAGGCACCGGCTCATCAAGCAGGGAGCACTTAGGAAGCTGTTTGTGCAGCTCAAGTGTCTTGCTTCATGACGACTTTGTATTGTAATTAGACTCACAAAAGATAATTTAAAAAAAAATCGAGTTGCTGATTTGAATACAGCATTAAAAATATAGCTACGGTAAAAACAGCACAACAGTAGATAAATACACAAGAAAAATAGAAAAAAGTCTTATCTTTGCAGGTCCAGCACCTAGTGAGAGCCTACAGCACTAAATATTTTAAATAAATGAAAATAAACAAATGGCATAAGCAAGGGGAACTATTTTGGAAGGAAGCTAATTAATATTTAATGACAACTTATTACATGTCGGTTGTTTTTGATTTTATCTATTTTTATTTAAAACACAACGCCAATCTTTTTTCTTTTTAATTTAAAACTAGGAAGCTAAAACGTAAGGAAAGAAAGCACCCGGAAAGACACACACACACACACACACACACACACACACACACACTTCATTTTAAAAATCACAAACTAGAAAGTCGTGGAGTAGATTTTTCATCCCAATCTGTCTGACATGAGAGGCTATGTTTTTACAACTGCACTCCACTACTTCATCATTCTATAGAAAAGAGATTTTAAAATTTAATTTTTAAACTTGCAAAACTTCTGTTTTATGATATCCTTCATAATCCATAATCCATAAACTATGAACACATCAACTGTTTGTTTTTGAGTCCAAGTCTTGCTCTGTCACCCAGACTGGAGTGCAGTGGCACAATTTCAGCTCCCTGCAACCTCCATCTCCCCAGATTCAAGCAATTCTCCTGCCTCAGCCTCCTAAGTAGCTGGGATTACAGGCACAGGCCACCACACCTGGCTAATTTTTGTATACTTAGTAGAGACAAGGTTTCACCAAGTTGGCCAGGCTGGTCTTGAACTCCTGGCCTCAAGTGATCCACCCGCCTCCGCATCCCAAAGTGCTGGAATTACAGGTGTGAGCCACCATGCCCAGCCTCAAGTTATTAATAAAACAAAATGTTATGTATTTATCACGTTTGGAGTTCTTACCCTAGGACTACATATTTATGTTGGTTCACACATCCCTACTGCACCAATTCCATGTTACTTTAGTTTATTTTGAGACTTCTAATTACTAATACATATATAAATGGAGGGACTGATTCATTCCAACTACTAGGAGGTAAGCAAACGTGAGTCCCGCACAGAAAATAAATGAGAGGCTGAATTCTAAAATTATTCACTTCTAAGTACAAAATTCTAAAACCGTTGATTTCTAAGCAGTAAGAGATATAAAATATCTTGTGGGCCACAAAAAAGTATATGTCTATTGTGGCAGGCAGGGAGGGACAGAGCTGAGAAGTGGTGGTTCTTAAGCAATTAGCTGAAATCTTACTTTTAGCTGAACACTTGTAATATGATTGAGATAAAAATTTCATCTACGAAAGCAACTTTCACTCTGTACAGCACAAGTCCATGGCTGAACCAGTTCAGAGAAAATAATAAAATGCCTGAAAAACGTGTAAGATCAGAATATTAGGGGGTGGGGTCTGCTTTTAGGCAAAATCTGAAGTTCTGAATTTAGGGGAAGTTTCAGTTTCAGATTGGTAAAGACGATCCACATAAAATATTTTAATGACATTTTGGATAAACAAAGTGATTGAATTATCTAATTATAAAGCATGCCTCTGTAAAATGAGAACCTACTGATGTCTTGTTCATTCTTTTGTGTGTTACATGGGTTAAGCCACTTCTTCATCTTAACTTCCTTGCTGAAAAGTAGGAGATTAGCTCAGGTGATCTTAAAACTTTTTTGCAATATTCAACATTTTTATATTTAATATGAGGGCAGAAAATGGTCAGAAAAGCAAAGTGATAATGTACAATGGCTGAGTATCAGAATTCAAAGAGCTAAAGCAGGTAATTTGGAATGCCAATTTATCTTACTGGAAACTTAGAAATTTTAGTGGCAAAAACAAAACAAAACAACAGGACAGAGAAAGTGATTACAACAATTCCAGACACACAGACTAGCAGAGAGAATGGATGAGTTTAGTATGACATCCTGTGCTAATTACGATTTTAATGGTATTAGCATAAGAAATGCATCTGACGGTGAAGGAATATCGTTGGAAGAGACAATGGTATGTGGTCATACTAAAATCAAGATGAGAAACCACTTGATTGGAAAAGAGCTAGAAATAGTTTAAGATGCAAGAAACTATAAAAATAAGTAAATAAATCCTGCAGCAATTAGAGAAAACTTGAATGTCCACGCCCACCTAGACTGGTGAATTTATCGTTCCATCCACTTAAATATTTGAGTAATTTGGGCTAAGATTCCGTGGAGCTAGTTAAAGCATATGGTCACGGGGCATATTGTGATTTACACATAATTACTAACCTTCAAAGGAGCCAACTCTAACTGGAGAGATAAGATAGGTGCAGAATTAATGTAATAAAAATAAATACTACTAGAGATGTCACGGGATCATTTTGCATTGATTTATCGAACATCATGCTAAGTGCTTACGCTGCCCTTTGGAGGGAGAGAACGTGGCTTGTGTGCAGAGAGTGGCAGCAGCCTTGTTAAGTGGACAGTATCATCACTCTGCACAATGCCCTCATTGACTCAGGGTGTGTCTCACTCACAGTGACCAGCACCTGTGTCTTTGCTGGAACCGGAACTCACACTGCTGGAACCCACTTTGCTGTACACAAAGGAGAATGGGAGGTGCCTGGGAATTTGTGCTCTCCAGAGTAACCTCTACCCAATGATTGACAGATGCCAAGATATAAATATTCCATTTTCCTTTTGAATGATTCAAATTGTCACCAGATTTCCTTGCCAGGATTCCATCCAGGCTATCTTCTGTTGACTTCCTGTGAGAGCACACCCATGTCTGGCCAGCACTCCTTTTCTGGCTTACTTCTTCACTTCCCTACTGTTTTCATTCCTCCCTGGGAATTCTTCGCAATCAATCACTTTCACAGGAATCTTGTTTCAGGGTTTGCTTCTGGGTACTGCAAGCAATGATACCTTTCCAAAGTCCAAGTCTTTCTTTATATGAGGGGAGGATAGAAATATGCTGAACGGTAAAACCAAACTTCACAGCTTCTTATTAGATGGAAGTGGCCCTGGGACATGGTTCTAATAAATGGCACATCAGAGGAAACCTATTGGATATTTGAGAAGAAGGTTTACTTCCTAGCACGGTGATTCTCTCTAGAGCATCATTCTTTCTCCTACCTGGAGTATACACAGGGAGCCGGAGGCAGGACAGCCCAGAGGTGACCATGAAGACCAAGGGAAGCCCTGAAAATGCCAGAGCAGAGGAGAGAAGGTGCGCGTTTGATGGTCAGTGTCACCGGAGACATTGGAGGGCCACAGCCTCAGAGCTGGACTACCTGCTTCCACAGGTGTTATAAGGTTATGCAAATAAAGCACTGTGTTTAAGCTGTTGACAGCTCTGTTCCCATGCAACTGAGTTCAATCTCTCATTGATACAATGGAAAGAGAAGACAAATAATCTGCCCCAACAAACCCCCATGACACAAGTTTACCTGTGTAACAAACTTGCGCTTGTACCCCTGAACTTAAAATACAAATTTAAAAAATGATTTTCAATGTTTTCAATGGAGTGTGAAGGGTCAGCTCCCTTCACCGGGGCTGGGTTGGGACAAGTCACATATCAGAGTCCCCTGTAGGGTCAGGTGGAAGCTGCGCCTGGGAATTTGCCTAAGGTTTCAGCCTGGCTTGGCTTCCTCTCCTTCTTCAGCAATTTCCATCAAATTAACAACGGAAACCTTTTCAAGTCCTCTGAAAGCCCTCTCCATCAAGCAGAACTAGAATGCCTGGAACTTCATCCCAGCCCCACCCCTTACTAGCTGGTTGAATTTCGCAACCATGTTATGTGTTGTGAACTATAAAACAGGCATAAAGCCTTCAAAGGATGGTTGCACAGATTCAATGTACTTAGAACTGTGCTTGACACATGGCATTGTTACTCTTTTCTTTTTTCTGCCTTTTTTCTGAGACAAGATCTCATTCTGTTGCCCAGGCAGGAGTGCAGTGGCAGGATCATAGCTCATTGCAACCTCGACCTCCAGGGCTCAGGTGATCCAACCACCTCAGCCTCCAGAGTAGCTGGGACTACAGATGTACGCCACCATGCCTGACTAATTTTTGCATTTTTTTGGTAGAGGTGGGGTTTTGTCATGTTTTCCAGGCTGGTCTCGAACCCCTGGGCTGCCTGCCTCAGCCTCGCAAAGTGCTGGAGTTATAGGCGTAAGCTACCATGCCCAGCCTTTTCTATAGTTTATATTTATTTCAATTCAGAATCCGGTTCCAACAAAAAGAAAAGGCTAGGTTTTGAGATGTAAGGAAAGATACATTTCAAGGGAAATGTTTGAACCTACAGAATGTCAGAAAATTCAATATGTCGTTTGATTCTTCCAAATCCCTTCATAAAATTGTAAATATCCCAATGAAAAACAGTGTGTCAGAAAATCTCCACGACAACCCAATCATAGTGCACTCCTGGCAGTTGGAAGAATAACACTGCCAGGAGCACTAGGAGTTCAGGAGCACTTAAACCGAAATTGATACATCTGCAAAGACATACTGAGTTGGGCATCTTAGTGGTAAACACCTCATATCTGCACACTGATATCTGGATGATATTTGGAATTGTCACCTAAGCATTCCCTTGCCATTTGTCATGTTTTAGCTTATTTTTGTCCAAATGGAAAATTGCTTTGCTACCACTTATTTCACTCATAGTTCTGCTTATTTCATCGTCAGAGTAATGTGGAATATTTCTGCTGTAAATTTTCAGGTACCAGCCCTGTTTATGAATATTTCCCTAAACGCATCTCTTCTGTTTGTACTTCATTGACACTGTTTTCTAATTAGTCCAGGGCTTCTAGAGTTCGTAGGCTGCATGGTCAGTCTTCAGGTCTACATTCCCATTCTGGAGGGTTTACGTTAAATATTTGGGCTAAATTATAGAAACAGAAGGCACTTTTTCCTGACATTTTCCAGTGGCTATTCCCAAGGCGTGGTGTTTGAAGATGGAGGCAGTTGCATCTCCAGGGAGGAGACTTTTGGACTTAGATCTTTGGAGCTGTGCACAATGATTACAAGGGCTCGTGTACAATACATCTGGGAAGGGTTATGCCCATATTACTTCAATATACCCAGAGGTGAGGCTCTTCAAAGATACCTTAATCCTGAAAGAGGGGCACAGTGGTAAAAACCAAAGGGCCAGGTGTGAGACTTTATTCACCATGTAAGGGGCACTCTCATTATCCAAACTTACTGTTACTGATGTATAAGAATGATTTACTGGGAGAGAAAATGTGGTTAAAGTGAAAATGCCTATGAACTTCCTGGTTAGCTCAGTGCCCAGTGTAGAGTGACAGTTTGATAAAAGCTAAGTAATAATAATTATTTTCAAAATACTAATATGTTTTAAATATTAAATAGGGTTTAATTTTTTTAAAAAAAGGGCAAAGGCCGGGCGCAGTGGCTCACGTCTATAATCCCAGCAATTTGGAGGGCTGAGGCAGGCAGATGACCTGAGGTCAGGAGTTCAAGACCAGCCTAGCCAACATGGCGAAACTCCATCTCTACTAAAAATACAAAAATTAGTCAGGCATGGTGGCAGGTGCTGTAATCCCAGCTACTCGGGAGGCTGAAGCAGGAGAATGGCGTGAACCTGGGAGGCAGGGGCTGCAGTGAGCCAAGACTGGGCCACTGCACTCCAGCCTGGGTGACAGAATAAGACTCCATCTCCAATAAAATAAAATAAAATAAAATAAAATAATAAAATAAAATAAATAAAGCAAAACACGAATCTAAAAGATTCATGAAGGGGTATCCATTTTTAAAAATGACAAAGTTGTTACTGAAAATTCATAAACTAGGAATTCAAATCCTAAAGACCAAGGGTCTTAAGGCCATTCCATTACCTGTATACACAGGCCAAGATGAAGAGGCCTAGGGGGACTTTCCCTTCAGGAACACGTTTTTTTTTTTTTTTTTTTTTTTTTTTTTTTACCAGTAGACCGTCCAAAATGAAGCCTCTCCAGTTCTATGAGCCATGCCTTGGTCGATGGAAAAGTACATCTGTAATAAAAGCAGTCTTTCTCAGCAACATTTCCCTGTTTTCTGCAGAACGGGTGGTAGTTTGTCAGTTTCGAGTGACATGTAAGTGCTGGGGAAACGAAGATGAACCACATGGGGGCCAGTGGAGACACCGCCACTTCACACAGAGCCACTGATGTCTAGGCTACTGCTGGATCCAAACCCCACCCTACCATTCACTAGAGGTGGGATCTTGGGAAGTTACTTGACTCCTTCCCTCCCCATTTTTGCTTTCATAAAATGGAGAGTATAAATGATGTTTCTTCTCTCACAGCATGGCAGTGAGTATTAAATAAAGCCATTTAGGTAAAGCATCTAACTCTATGATTGCTCCATGATCAGCATTCAAATAATGTTAGTCATACACACTTAGAAGCCCAAATCCCCAACTTCTCATTTATTTCTGGAAAAGGTAGTCCATTTACCTACTTAAGATCTTGTGGAAATAGAAGGTGTGCAGATGAAGAGAAGGGGATGGGGTTGTCATAGGAGGAACAAGGCTGATACTGATAAGAAGCAGACACATTGGACAAAGATGACGCATTGTGGTCAACTGTGTTCCGTCTGCTCAGGACTTCTAACAAATCAGAAATAAAATGATAGTCAATTAGTGTGTGTGTGAGAGTGTGTGTGCGTGTGTATCTGTGTGTGTGTGAGAGTGGGAGAGTGTGTGTGTGTGTGCACATGTAAAATAAAATGTTTAGATGGCAACACAATGTCCTGACATTCACTGCTAACATCTTATCTACTGCATGAAATCCCAGCCATACGCAGTTTAGTGCTATCTGTGCTTAGCATTGCTACCTTCTTAGCAAATTAGAAAGCTTAAAATTGCAAACATCCACTTCACATTTTTCTAAAAGGCTATTCTACTTCAGGATACGGTTGATTTAATATTTTTGTACATTTATTTTTCAGGTATGTATGTAATCCTTTTCACTTGTAACTTATTTTTAAACACAAGTTAAAATGGATTCCAAGGACACTCTATATTGCCAATAACAGTCTTGTTGAACTGTTTTATGGGACAATAATCTGGCATCCTAGTGGTGAAAACCAGCCATCAGCCTCACAATTAATTCACTAGGGAGGTGTATTATTACTTCATAAAACATCACAACAGTATTATTATGACTAACTGCTAGGTAAAGCTTTTTTTGATATTTCAGTTGTGCTTTATCAAAAAAGAAATATATATATATATATATATATATATATGCATGAATAAAGGATATCTGACACCATGCCAAGCACATATAATTATTTTTCCTCTAAAGGTTTAAAATGCTGAAACCCCAAATAGAGCTGGAGTTTATGCCTCCAGTAAAGGTAATTAAGTTGTAAATGCTGATCTTGCTAATGCTAATGAGTGGTTTACTAGAAATAAATTGTGCTTAACTGCATTTAGAATGCAATCCATATAATCAGAACTGACTGGTAAATTAGCACCAGTCAAAATTATCAGAATACAGAATGGATGGCAAGTGAAAAAGAAAAAAAAAAAAACACTAAAGTCCTTGTTGAACTCATGCAAGCATCTATGAAAAGATCAAATCTGAAAATCTCAAGAGCTACGCGTTTAAGAAATCATTTACTTCGTGCCCCTTCTTTCATATAAACCATGCAATTTTATGAGCTCTCTTGGCAATCCAGTCTGGTGGTTCAGAATCCTGATAAGAGAATGTTCATTTTAATGTCTAATCTAAATCCCCTCTGCGGCAATTTCAGCCAATCTCTGCTTTGCAGTCTCTCAGCAGAAATAAACTTGCACTCTTCCCTCCTTCTGTCACTATATGGCCATTTTCTAACCTAAGGATCTCTTTCCACCCTCACTGAATTCCATAGATGAGAAATGTGGAGGACGGAGTTGTAGTGTATATTATTTTATGATACGTAAAGGGTTGGTTACAGAAGTGCCATCACAAGGCTTTTGTTTTCTCCTACTCTTTGCTTTAATTCATTTCTAAAATAATTTACTTCTCATATAGTATATGTTTACAGAAGTGGTTTTGCTTTACTCTTTTGCTTATTAAGAACTTTTTTTTTTAACTTTGCAGATTCTCTCCATCTAGTGGAAGATCTGCAGATGTGTCAATTTATGTATATAAACCATCTTCTACGGATTTAAGGACACGCGCTCCAGTGTGTGTGAGCAAAGAGGGCAAAATGTAAAAAGGGAGATTGCCAATTATTCTTAGGAAATATTGAGTGACATTTCCAGATTTACATTGAGTATTTCTGAAATTAATTAATTACAGTGACTTAATATGTTTTTCCGTATTGATTCTTATCCAGGAACCCGTAACACTTCAGAAATTAATCATTTCTTTCAATTTCTTAAAACCAAGATACTTATGAAGTTAGACTTACCAACAATCAATATTTCCCTCTCATTTATTCACATGCAGTAAAAATATATTGTGTGCCTGTTAGGTACCCAGTGCTGCTCTGTCTAAATGGTCCTCTCTGGACTGGTATTGCTGCTTGCTACTCTTACTCATTCTTAGGATTGAATGAATCCTGAAATGTAGATGTGTTTTGCACGCGTGTGCGTGTGTGTGTATTTAACAGCCTTATTGATGTATATATGCCATAAAATTCACCTGCTTTAAGTGTACAATTCAATAACTGTTACTAAATTTACAGAATTATGTGACCCTCATCACCATCTAATTTTAGAACATTTTCATCACCTTAAAGATATGTGTTATACAGTCTGTTTTGTATGGTCTGCTTTGTATAACTTTCTCTTTTTAAATTTTTGTCACTCAGGGGAAAATCTGGAGCTAATATATGAATTCAGCATGTGTGATAATGAAGACATTTTCTTGTACAAAATAAACTAACTTTGATATGTATAAAAGTGTAATCTAAAGCACATGCTTTAAGAGCAAAAACAAAATGGTCATCATTTTTAATATAATACCCTTCGAGTGAAAAACATTTGATGTGCTGTACATTCTGAACAAGGACAGTTCAACGACATGGAAGGATTCTGTAAGATTTTGCTTTTAACCTTTAAAGGTTTCTCTTTCATGGCTTGAAAATGGAATTCAATGTCCTGGGCTCTCTGGCTTTCAGCTTTACTTTCTTACTTACCCCAAAGATAACTCTACCTATATGTAGACTTTTTATGTTAAAGTTTCTAATGCTAAACTCCATAAGCAGCCAACAAAAGGCAACACAACTAGCACAGCTGAGAACGTTGCAAAGTTTTAACTCTTTTATTATCTATCTTACATTCACAGTGCATGATCTTTAGTGCTGGGTTCTTATTTTACTTAGATGGTGCTATACTTGCCCTTGAAGCTGCAAAAGCAATAGTACTATAGTTAAAATTAAATTTTCTCTCTGAATAAAATTAAATATACTCAATACAAAGAATGAGATTGGGCATCTCTAAGACTTACCCCAGGTATTTTTTTATACGTACTTAAATTCAAACTAAAGAAGCTAGATTTTGATGCTTTAGCAGAAAAGCTCATGTATACGTGCAATATACTCTGCATTTTGAAATAATGCATTAGTAAAGGATATAGTCTCAAGGAATTGACAAAAGGAAAGTGAGAAGCAAGCCTGATGAACGTGTCTCTAGCACTATTTGGGACAAATGTGTTAGCCATTTTGTGTGGCACATACACAAATCCCTCTATTAAAGAGTGTTGTGTTCATATATTACAGTCTAGTGACATTGCCTAATAGGATCATCCTGCTAACACTCTTTGATATGATTTGGTGATCAGTAACCAATCCTGATTACAATTTGCATTTCAGTAAGCCCCTATAAAAAGAGATTTCAACAGTGAATAGAAGTCGATGCTTGATATTATTATTGTCGATATCAATTAAGTAACAACTTTAGCCTATTAGCCTTAAACTTTGCTTATTTGGTTATGCCAGTTCAAATTCTACTAGCTCAGCAGGCTCCTCCCGGGTCACTCATCTTTGCACCAGCCTTCCTCTTGTTGTTCTTCCTCATCATGAAGCTTCTGGAGGGGAAAGATGCTTCAGCCTTCGCTGCAAATTTAGGGGCATGCTTCTGGCGGGTATTGAGGATGAACTGGAGGGTGTGGACACCAGTACAGTTCATCAGCGTCAACTACATCCTTCTGCCGTTCCCAGTGCCCTTTGGCAGCTCTGTTCTGGGGTGCTTAGCTGGCCTCCCAGGGGAAGTGAAGACAGCTGGGGGAACATCAGGTGCACTGTGGATATGGGTCTAGGGGGGTCTCACCCGCCCAGTGCGAGAGCAGAACCAGCCCAGTCAGGACTTCACTGACTCTAAATCATGTGATTCAAGAGGTCTGATAACGATGGATGGAGAAGTAGAAATCTCTCAGTGTCAGAACCTTGTGTTAGGCAGTAGCTTACTTCAGATGATGCTGCCCTAGAAGCTTACAATGTAGTAGAGACTATTTCAATGATCACCTTGGACTGAATTGGGATCACAATAAATAATAAATAATGAAATACATGTAGATTTATATATATGTATGTGTGTGTGTGTGTATCTATATCTATATCTATATCTATATGAAACAGTTTATTCTTTGTAGGCAACAGAAACTCAAGGTTCAGATCCCCATCATACAACCACACAGTCACTCACTCAACAAACTCTAAGTGTTCTATAAAGGATGCCCTTCTTTTGCTACATTTAATGCCAAAGTTTTCAGTCTCAGTAAATACATTTCAGCTATTTGGAGGAAAGAATGAATTGTGTATGCCACTCAAGCAATTCAAACATATTTCTATTTCCTAAGTGTCTTATTCTAGGAAGAATTTGATATTTTTGTTTACTGAACATTTTATATTTTTGCTTACTCTACTAAATTTTAAATTTTTGTTTACTGCAAAAATAATTAGTTTTTTATTGCTAAATTTTTAAACTTGATTTATGTAACATTTAAAATGTTTTTACATTCAACAGAAAGAAATGCAAAGCAATCATTTTATTCAGTGAATTGGATGAAAAAGAGGAAAACTATTGAAATTATCTGATATGAAGTTAGTATTGTTTAACTGTTTGTGAAGCTCTTCTGTTAACGAAGTCAACATACTAGCAGCAGTGACTTTAATATTGTTTTTTACATGCAAAAGAAAACATAGCTTCCAAAACGAAATCTAATTTAGAAGAAAAATTTTGATCTAAATGAAACGTCATGCTTTCTGGGGTGCTGGGTCAATACTCCTGATGCAGTTGCTTGGGTTGTATAGTCATCTTTGGGCCAAGTCTTCTTAAAGTAATTACCTACCTCTGAGGCTGGAAACATAAAATTAAGTCTTATTAAAGCAAGTCTAATTCAACTATAAATATCATATTTCATTTAAAATTGAGAAATCCTGAGGACATTCTAAGGCTGGCCGGGCACTAAGACATGATTGTGACCTGAGCCACATGCTGACCCGAGGCAAAGCATTTATGAGGTTGCTGTGTCATAATAAGCACATGTAAGTGTTTGATAATTATTCTTTAAGTTTGACTGTATTACCACCAGAAAATAAGCCTTATTTGGCTGGCAATTCTTACAATTAGACTGGCTTTTCATTGCCATTTTAAGTCATGTGTGAAATATACTTTTTTATTTCTTTCTTAGTTTCTCTGAAATCTATATGCATCTTATTAACCCGGTCAGCCAAGCAGCAGTATGGACATAGTTGTCATTGCGTGCACATGAGTGAAATTACTTGCCATTCCTGTCATATGGCTGGAAAACTACATGTTTTAGTCAATAGTTTAATGGTCATTTTAGGAAGGACTATAATAACTGGATTGCCTAGATGCCTTCCAATGATGCTATCTGGGAAAATCATGTAAATGCAAGCATCAACTGCTTATGAGGAAGTCTTGGGGTCAATAATTCAGCACTCTTCAGAAATGCAGGACCACTACAAATGCTCAGTAAATGGCGAAGGATGGGTAATGTGGGAAAAGAGAGAGAGAGAGAGAGTAGATTATCCTGAATTGAAGAATAACTGGACTTGAGTGAAACAAGTAGAACTATGAATTTGAAAAAGTGTTAATAGTAGCTGTGGGTGTCAGTCATGTTTTCCACTGGATAAAGCACATGAGAGACCTATAATAAAAATACACAGCAAATAATTCTAAAAGACCTCTTTTAAAATATATAGAGTAAAAGTTGAGATGAAATGAAATAATTGCATGGCCCTTTATTTAACATCATGCTTCTTTCTTATTGGTATATATATATTATAGATCTTTAGATTTCTCTTCTCTTTTCTTTGTAAACTGTCACTTTTATTTTAAATCCTTGTTAATGGACTCTTTTAATGCTGTGTCTCCAATGATAGAAATTTACAGACTTTTTAACCTTCATAGCTAGTTCTGTCACAAAAAAACAGATAACTGTCACTTACAAATGTTTCTTCAACTAAAATAAAAATGCAATCAAGAGTGAGCAAGATATGTAAACTAGAGTTTGTTTGAATCCCATTGTTTATAATAATGATTTTTTCAATGCAATTGTGGGGAAGGAACTGAGTAGAGGGCATGGTGGTGACCCTCATACAGCACAAGCAGGTCCAGACCTTGCTCCTCGGGCGCCCGTTGAAATGACACAGCAAACTCCTTCCCAGGCATCCAGGTGAGTCAACGGCATGGGAGAGGCAATTCACATTTTATTGTCCACTGCTTCATTCTGGGAAATACCATTCAGATCAACTATTGGCATTCCGCAAAACATCTTTAAAGTCACTCAGTTTTCTGCACGTATAAATAAAGCAATTATACTCATTCATATAAGATTTTAGCATAAAACATCTAGTACATTTTAGTGCATAAATCTGCTACTTGGAATATATTTGACATTTAAAAATAAAGCAGGTTTCAGAGAGGTTTTATTGGGGGGATATCAAGAAGGTGACTCAAAAGTTTATATGGACAGGTAAATGGCCCAGAAGAGCCAACAGTATTGCCAGAGAAAAACAAAGTTGGAGGCTAACACTACCCAACTTCATGACTTACCATGAAGCTACAATCACCAAGACTATGTGGTGTTCTTGTCTTTACTGAATACACAAATATATCTGAAGAATAGGTAACAGACCAATGGAACAAAAGACAGAGCCCAGAAATAGACTCATGTAAATATATTCAAGTGACATTTGACAAAGAAGCAAAGGCAGTACAATGCAGAAAAGACAGCCTTATCAATAAATGGTACTAGAACAACAGCACAGCCACATTTTAAAAAATGAATGTAGGCCTAGACATTGTACCCTTCATAAAAATTGTCTCCAATGAATCATATACCTAAATGTAAAATGCGAAACTATAAAACTCCTAGAATAGAACCTAGGAGAAAATCCTAGATGACCTTGGGTTTGTCAATGGCCTTTTAGATTCAACACCAGACACAACCGATGAAAGGAACAATCACAAATTGGACCATACTAAAATTTAAAATTTCTGTACTTTGAAAGGCAATGTCAAGAAATGAGAAAGTAAGCCACAGACCAGGAGTAAATATTTGTGAGACACATTTGGTAGAGGACTGTTATCCAAAATATACAAAGAACTTTAACAATTCAGCGTTAAGAACACAAACAATCCAATTTAAAAATCAGCCAAAAAACTTTTAATAGACACTTTCCCACGGAAGATATGCAGATGACGAGTAAGCATATGAGAAGATGCTCCACGTTACATGTCATCAATGAAATACAAATTGAAAGAGGAATGACATGCCACCACACACACCTAGGAGAATGACCAAAATCCAGAATAATGACAGCACCAAATGCTGGTGAGGGTGTGGGGAAGCAGAAATCTCATGCATTGCTGGTAAAACGTGAAATGCTTCATCCACTTTGGAAGTTTGACAGTCTTCCAAACTGGGAAACATACTCTCACCATGCAACCCAGCAATTATGCTCATTGATATTTAACCAAAGGAGTTGAAAACTTATGCCCACATAAAAACCTGGTCACAGATATTTGTTGCAGCTTTGCTCATAATTGCCAAAGCCTAGGGGCAACAAACATGCCTTCAGGGAGTGAATGGACATACTGTGGTGCAGCAAACATGCCTTCAGGGAGTGAAAGGACATACTGTGGTGCAACAAACATGCCTTCAGGGAGTCAATGGACGTACTGTGGTACATCTAGACAATGGATCATTATGCAGCACCAAAAAGAAATGAGCTTTTGAGCCATGAAAAGACATGGAAGAAACTTAAATACATATTCCTAAGTGAAAGAAGACAACCTGAGAAAGCTATACACTATATGATTCCAACAACATGACATTCTAGAAATGGTAAAACAATGGGGACAGTAAAAATATTGGTGGTTGCCAGGAGTGAGGGAGGAGGGAGGCATAAACAGGCACAGAATAGCAGATTTGTAAAGCAACAAAGCTGTTCCATGCACATAGTTTCTGTGCCATAGCACACTAATATAAATTAATGGTGGATGCACATCATTACACATTTTTCCATTCTCACAGAACATACAACACCAAGTGTAAATCCAAATGTAAACTAGGGGCCCTAGGTGGTAACGATATACCAATTTAGGTTCATCTATTACAACAAATGCACCACTTTGGAAGGAGATGGTGATACTGAGGTAGGCTGTGTCTGAATGGCGGCAGGAGATATATAGGTGCTCTCTATACCTCGTTTTCAATTTCGCTATGAACATAAATGAACAAATAAAGTCTATCTTTTTTTTAAATGAAGAAATGCACACCTGTAATCCCAGCACTTTGGGGGGCTGAGGGGGCTGGATCACCTGAGGTCAGGGGTTCGAGACCAGCCTGACCAACATGAGGAAACCCCATCTCTACTAAAAATACAAAAATTAACTGGGTGTGATGGTGGGTACTGTAGTCCTAGCTACTGGGGAGGCTTAGGTGAGAGAACTGCTTGAACCCAAGACGTAGAGGTTGCAGTGAGCTGAGATCACGCCATTGCACTCCAGCCTGGGTGACAGAGTGAGACTCTGTCTTAAAGAAGAAAAAAGAAGAAGAAATAAGCTTTCCTTTTTTTCTTGTCTTTATCAAATATAAAATAACAATGAGCATCTTAAATACAGGTGGATGCTGTAAATCCTGATGTCAGTGTACCAAAGTAATCTTTGCAACTTCATACATACCTCTGGAATATAAGAGAATAAAATTTGAATACCTTCAAGACCTCTATAAAAATGGTTGATTCAGCTGATTCACAGTAAAATTACCATGAGCTGCTTCTACAGAGAAATATATTATGAACCTAGTTTCTGATGTTCTGCAAGGAGCAACAGATTTTGAAAAGATAAGTATGTCGAAATCTATGAGGTATATTTCTAGCAGTACCACATTTGTTCAGATAAAATAGTTTGACATGAAAATTTGAACAAGAGAAATAAAGAGTTCTTAAAATGTGAGGACCCTTCATGGAAATGACGGAGGAAAAGTGAAGCCAAATGACTGTAATGAACTCCTCAGAAAACATCTTCCACATTCATCCTTCTCGCTCTGTGACCTCCTCCTGCCCCCGTGTCTTTGTGATTTCTTCTAACGCTTTAATCATTTGCTTCACCTCCTTAATATTCAAAGGCTCACCCAGTTGTTCTTTCTCCTTTCCTTTTCAAGAGTAAAATTAACTTAGAATATTTATACAAATGAATATTTAAAATGGTGCCAGACATCTTTCTTTTACCCCTCAAATTATTCTCTGTTGCTCATCTGCTTCCTGCTTCAGGACACTGACCTTTGGGGAATCCATTGACAGGTCCTTCAGCCCCTGGGATTTCAAGTTGTGTTCCATGGTTGGCACCGCCTTGAAGAGAGAAGAGAGGGTAAGTGAACTTAAGGCAGGTTGCTTGTATTGCTGACTCCCTCCCTGTTCTGCTGCCTGTGCCCTTGACTGAAAGTAACTGCACCTCTCAAGGCAGCCTCCACTATCTGTCTCCTTCCTTCTAGGTTCCAGTGATGACTCTATTCTTTCTCTCCTTGCCCTTCAGCCTAGGGATAGCAACAGCTTAGCTACTACTGGGTTAGCTGTCAGCACCACGTCTTCTGGTTTCTATGCTCTTGCTATTCTGAATAATCCATTCACAAACAAGCCCTCTGAATCATTCCAGTTTCAAAGCATCCTCTGCTTTCTAGTAGGAAACTGACTCTAAGAAGGCATCTCCCTCTGCTAACGATACAGAGCAAACCTTTAGAACATGACAGCCTCCTTTTTGCCTTTCAGAGCAAATCGCTATTCTCAATGTATGGTTTGTTCATCCCCTACACTTTGATATGAAAATGATGATAATTCTATAACTTATTTTTCCAGGTTTTTAACTTTTTATAAATGAAATAATACTATGTATGTTTTGTAGAAGTTGCCTTTTTTTCCACTCGATTTCTCATTCTAGTCATTTACCCATATTATTACCTATAGAATACTTGTAATTACTTTTTTAATTGAATTATGTATTTTACACTTCATGTGTCATTTATATTGTTGGTGAACAACTGCATTTTTTCTACCATCTTGCTTTTAAGCATTTGCAACTGTGGGAATGTTTGCACATATTTTCTGGAACACATGGCTTTCTAGGCTCTATTGCTAGCTTGATGAATCATAGCATGTACATGTGTTCAGGTTTAACAGATGTTTTGGCTCTGTGTCCCCACCCAAATCTCATGTTGAATGGTAATTCCCAGTGGAGGAGGGGCCTGCTGGGAGGTGACTGGATCATGGGGACAGACATCCTCCTTGCTAGTCTCACAAGATATGGTTGTTTGATAAATGTGTGGCTCTTTCCCCTGCTCTCTCTCTCTCTTTCTCTTGTTCCACCATGGTATGATGTGCTCACTTCCTCTTCACCTTTGGCCATGATTGTAAGTTTCCTGAGGTCTCCCAGCATTGCTTCCTATACAGCCAGTGGAGCTGAGTCAAGTAAACCTCTTTTGTTCATAAATTACCCAGTCTCAGGTAGTTCTTTATAACAGTGTGATAATGGACTAATACAACAGATAATCCCAGTTCTTTTTCTGGGTGCTTTTCCAAAGTGACTATCTTTTTTTAACCACAAGAAATATATAATAGTTCCAAGAACACTACTTCCTTGCCAACACCTAAAATTGTCCATCTTTAGAATTTTTAGAAATTCAGTCCTGGTAAAAGTATTTTTATTGAAGATTTAATTTGCAGTTCCTTAAAAACGAGTCAGGTTGCAAATCTCTTTATGAGATTTTCCTTCAAGTCTTCCATTTTTTTTTTCTAACGTATTATTGATATTTTCTTACTGTTTTCTAAGACTTAAAAATTCCAGGTTATAAATCTTTTTGTAAAGTATATGTTTGATAAATAACTCTCCCCAGTATGGGACTTCACTTTTTACTTTTTTACCGAAGATTTTGATGAAGATAAGTTCTTAATTTTAATGTCGTTGGAACTTATTTCGTGAAGTTTTATGTCTGACTTAAAAATGTATTTTTCTAACATGAGATCACAAACATATTCTGTTTTGTATTCTCCAGTTTCATAATTCTGACTGTCATCCTGATGCTTTGATTGACCTCATGATAACTCTCTTCAACTCATTCTCTCTAATAGTGCCTAATTGACTGTTTAACCCAGTCACTATAATTTAATCTAAGCTACTGTAATTTTTTTCTTTTTTTCTTTTTAGACAGAGTCTTACTTCTTCGTCTAGGCTTGGAATGCAATGGTGTGATCTCGGCTCACTGTAACCTCTGCCTCTTGAGTTCAAGCAATTCTCCTGCCTCAGTCTCTCAAGTAGCTGAGATTACAGGTGCCCACCACCACACCAGGATAATTTTTGTGTTTTTAGTAAAAATGGGGTTTCACCATGTCGACCAGGCTGGTCTCGAACTCCTGACCTTAAGTGATCCACCTGCCTCAGCCTCCTATAGTGCTGGGATTACAGGCGTGAGTCATCACATCTGACCTGTATTTTTATCTCTAGAAATTTTATGTATTCCTTTAAAATAGTATTGTTAATTTAAATAACTTTATTTTTATCTTTTCAAAATATTTATTTTAAATGCATGCCTAAAATGTAAACATTTGCATATTATCGGCCTGCCCTGCTATTCATAGCTTGACTGATTCTTGCCATCATGCCTTATTTTATTGGGTTTGGGATTATTATTACTATGACACAGAACAATATAATCATAAAAATAATACTTACAATTTTACTATTTTTTAAGTTTGATCTTTGGGAATTATTTGAGGACAGTGTTAAAAAAAAAAAAAAAAAGTCCTAGGATAAACTACCGTGCCATTATCAAGCAAAGTTCTCTCTAAAATAAATCAGGGCTTGAGCCCTCTCAGGAAATCCAGGTAATGCAAAGTTGGACATGGGAGGGCAGCTGTAGTTACAAATTCTGAGGGGAGATATTTTTTCTGTTTATCCAACACCAATAATGACACAGCAGATATCCTATGGACCTACAGTGCTGTGTGTGTCTGTGCATGCATGCGTATGTATGCATATGTGTGTGCATATGTTTGTGTGTGTGCACATGTGTGCTTATGCACTTGTGTGTACATGTGTGCCTGTACTGTGTGTGCGTGTGCACGTGTACATGCCTGTACGTGTGTGTGCGCGTGCATCTGTGTGTCTTTAGTTTTTTGATTAGGTCATCCTATATTCGAGTGCAGCCTCTTAGTGTCCTGTCTTTGGGGATCTGGTGTCAGACTCCCACCTTGATGAGCTACCTGGCTGAGCCATGAACACCTGAGCTGTAGCTCTCTGGTCTTTGGCAGATACTATAGTGTGAAGTAGCTTCAGTCTTTTCTTAATGCTCTAAGTTTTTTCTATAACTTTGTTTGTTTTTCTTTCCCCACCCCTAGGGATTTTCTATTTTCTTTAAGTTAAATGAGACATTTAATAGATTTTTATTTTAAACTTTTGTTTTAAAGTGAGAACTTTGTTCAGATATTGAATTGGTCATACTGCTGGAAACATATATAAACATATTTAAAATAAAGCAGGATTCAGAGAGTTTTTATTGGGGGATATCAAGAAGGTGACTCAAAAGTTTATATGGAAAAAGTTTATATGAAAACTTTAATTTCAAACTACAAGCCAAATCATATAATGCAACAGATAGTCAGACACAAAGCAAATACATATAATTAATACTTATGGAAAATAAATGAGACATCTGCAGCCAAATCTCAATTTATTTAGAGTATTAATTAGAAACTGATTATTTCATGAGTGAAGGTAACAACTATGTTTCCCATTAACTTTCACTTTGTCCTTACATCAAGACAGGGGTTTTATTCAATGGTTGAGTGGCTAGCTTAATCCCGGAGTTTAACTGTCAATGAGGAATATGAGGATTGTGAAATGAATTATTTAGAAAACCACTAAAATACAGGTTTTGCTAAGAATTTGTCATTATGCACACACAGTTTTTGGATGACTGGCATTTTAGAAGCTTAAATATTTTATTGCATTGATACAAAATGTAAAGGACTAATCACTACTGCAGTTAAACCAAAAAGAAACATGTATGATAAAGATGGTATCTTAAATCAAAAAGCAATTAAAACAATTATTTTTCAAACTAGACAACTGCCTGATATTCCTGCATATAATAAAACATGTGGAATTTTAGAACTGGAAGGAACCTGGAAATTCTATGATCTATCTCTCTCGTAATAAGTGAGTATGTTGTTTAGGGTAGTTGATCATGTGGAAAGATTGACCTCTCTGTGTTTGGTGATACTAGATTCATAAAGTATCTGAGATGCATGCATAAGCTCTAAGCTCATGCATGAAGGACAAGTAGGTTTGGAAGACATCCACACTTTCTTCAGTAAACAACTGGGGTCTCAGATACTTTCGGAGAATCTTGTGTGCATGTCGCTTTGCTATGCTGGGCTTTTGTGACGATAACTTCAGAGTTACCAGAGGCTGGGAAGTGTATTGGGGAGGTAAGGGGTGGGGGGCACTGGGGATGATTAATGGGTACAAAAAGTAGTTAGAAAGAATGAGTAAGACAGTATTTGATAGCACAACAGAGTCAATAATAATTTAACTGTACACTAAAATAACTAAACAAGTATGTTAGTGACCTACTCCTTTAGTTGTGATGTTTGTGACCCAATGCATAAATGCTTGACGTGATGGATACCCCATTTCCCCTGATGTGAATATTACACATGGCATGCCTGTATCGAAATATCTCATGTAACCCTTAAATATTTGCACCTATTAGGTAGCAATAAAAATTAAAAATGGAAAATTTAAAAAGAAAAAAAGAAAAGAAAAGATTTAGTTGGGGTATATGACTTCATTTTCTACCTGGTTATGTCCTGATTTGTAAACACACATGTCAAAATATGGACTGAGAGGAAGGGGGTTTGTCACAGGGTCATTAAATAAGGTTTCATGGAGAAAGTGGCTTGAAAGCTTAAGGATAGCTAGGGCGGAACATGCGGACGTAGACAGATGGGAAAGAAGGACAGTAAAAACAGAGGAAATAGCACAGTAAAAACAGAGGAAATAGCACAGACAAGGTTCCTGGGTTGAAACTGTGCAGGGCAAGTCTGCTGGATTTCTGCTAGTTAGAGTCCCCTTCCCCAGATTAAGGTGGCACTTTGATCAGCATTCCGTATTCCCTAACCTCCAACTACTTTCCCCACTATATTTTCTCTCTCTCTCTCTCTTTTTTTTTTTTTTGCTTTTTACATGCACTCGATTCCTCATCTATGCATTACCCTCTGTTCCCACACAACTTCTCCAATTCTAATTTTCTGTATTTAATCAATGTCATTATGATGCCAGTCTTAAGATGAAATTCTATTTTTCAACAGCCTACCAGTGCATTATGGCTGGGATCAAATGCCATCTCCTTGATAAACTCATCCCCGATTCCTCATTGTGACTTTTCCTTCCAGTAAATCCTCATGAAATATTTGCCATTTTTCTCATGTCGCTTAAAACATTGTTTTCACATTTATCAATTTGTATACTTAGACAACGAAGCAGAAAACTAGACTTCATTTTTAAATTCCCAGTGGTAACTTGCAGACCATCTTGGACATTGTCAAAAAGTTTAGAAGGTGAAAAAGAAATAATTGTGGGGGCTTATATGTGTTTTACTCTTTTTCTCATATGCTTTATGGTTTGTTTGATGCTTTTTGTATGGTCGATTTATATATACTTTCATTGCAATTAATGTTATATTTAGGTATTATTATTCTTTCTTTTCACTTAAAAATTATGCCACATACCCCAGACTGTACATAGTAAGTGAACAGAGCTGGGATTAATATCCAGATCCAACTCCAAATTCCTTTTACTTCCTGCACTAGCATGAGCTGCAAATCTCCGACAGAACATGGTCCTTGCATGAGGTCATTTGCAAGGACCAAAAAGCATAAAAGCAAAAAAAAAAAAAAAAAAAAAAAAAAAGTGTTCTTAGGATAGGGATCTCAGATTAGGACAAAACATCAAATATTAATAGGCCTTTCTTCAATGTGCGAGACTTATTCCTATAGTATCGTGTTCTTGAACTCTGGATTAGATTTTGAGGCTACAACTTTCTGGAGAAAAACCGAGCCATTAATAATGAATCTCAGAATATTATGTATTTTATAGGTCTCTGGTATTTCCTGATGAAAGAACTGATCGATAATGCCGTGTTTGAAAGTAGAGACAAGACTAACTCACCGGATGACAAACGTGCAACCAGAAAATCTTTTTCTTTGAAAATTATTACTTGTTGTAGTGTCCATCTAAGGAAATTAGTAGGTTAGTTGAAGCACACTAAAGGCATACAGATCCTGCTTCAAAGGTGACTTAACAAAGAGCAACTTTAAAGCACAAAGAAATCCTCAAGACAGTCACATCCTCCCCAACTCAAACTTCACCTGTTGACTTGTTTCATGCTTTAGCTGTCATGTAACCAAAATAGTCGGTTCCAGTTTGCATAGTGTGACAGCTACCAGCAGTCTAAATAAAACATCTTTCCCTTAAACAACATGAGCAATATTGAAACATTCCCATATAAATAAAATGGATATGCAGTCCTCATAGGATATCACTCTCATATTGACACTGACATGTAACTCTAGTCAAAATAAAAGAAAAAAAGAAAAAAAAAAAAAACCCTAGAAGAAAACTGAGGCAATACCATTCAGGACATAGGCATGGGCAAAGACTTCATGACTAAATTTCAAATAATTCTTAGCTGAATTCCTGAATTAAGGCAAGGATCTTTTGGCTTATTTGCTTGAACATTATACATTATTTTCAAGTGTAATTATTTTTTTCTAAAGTTTTATCATCTTTTATCAACTTACAAGTATTATTTCGAAAATGAAACTCTAATGTAAAGGTGAAATTGACCATTTGAGTTCTCAACCAAAAGTTAAGCCATGGCAACTCCACCAAAATGAGATTGACACCGGAGAGGAAAAATGTTACTAAGTTTTTTAGAACAGTAACTGCACGCTATAGTTTGAGACATCTTTCAATTATATTATATTATTTAGACTTCACGTCAGCTCTGTTATGCTATTTTGGTTTTGTTTCTATATCGTGGGAAAGAAGATTTAACTTAAAAGTATTATAATAAAATGCAAAGCTTCTCCAGTAACCAGAGTTAGTAAATAGCAGAAGACAACTTTGGGGTCTTTTTGAATCTGCGCGCTTTTGCGCTGTTTCTGAACTTCACGCTGTTTCATGTACTGTCCTACACATGCTATTATAAAATGTAAACACACTATGGTTAAATGTATTGTTAAAAGTGAAAAAAGTTAAGTAGTCTGCCTTTCCTAATGACTCACATTTTAGACAAATTGAAGTATTCACGGCGGTTTACACTCTTCGTAATCCTGCAGTTAGCTGAAAATAACTTCCAGGATCTAAATCCTTTTACCATTGGACAATGCTGGATTCCACATGAATATTCTAAGTAGCAAAGTTCTATTGAATCACACTATTTGCATTTATTTTATTTATTGACCTATTTAAAAGGACCCAAAAAGCCATTGGAGCTATAACCAAGGTACGGTAAACCCTTGGCTAAACCTGGGGTGTGGAGAGAGAAACTCTTGGTATCAGTACATCCCACAGCACAAGGGAGGGTTTTTAATAGAAAATAAAGATTAAGAAGGAAACAACTGGTCTGTTCTCTCCCTGATGCTGTTATTATCAGCACCTGGGAGAGCTCTTCTCTCCCGCTCCTCTTCTCTCCCTTCTTTCAGATGGCTGCTGTTTGAACACTTCTCATTGCCCTATTCTGCATTCTATCGCTGCCTTGCTGCTGGGTCTACTCTGCCACGTTCCTCACATTCTGCTCCCTCTAACCTAGAGCATTAGGACATGCTGATCTCAACTACCACTTTTTTGTGAGTCAGTTCATGTTCTATCTGGGAAGGTCTTGGCAAGTCCATTTTGAATGACTTACAACTAGACTCAGTATCTACTACCATAATTATTATTTTGTATTTTATTTTATGCAGTGCATAATGTGGATTTACAAAGGTGCTCCTATTATCTAGACTAAAATTCAGTGTCTTAGCAAAATATTTGTCCTAGCTGTGAATTTTATCATATGACTTTATTAAGCTATTAAACTCAAATGATTTTCATAGATGCATCACGCACTCCCTATTTGGTAATCTTTATTATACTGATGTCTTGTTCACTTCTGTAGTCCTATGCAGATTATAAGATCCCTATACTGGAATTAAGTATCAGTAAACAAACGTGAGTGGCATTCAGATTCTGGAGTAAGTCTTTACATTTTTTTCTATTTACTTATTAGCTTTGTAAGATTTGCAAATGCACATTTTTTCTAAGTTTTTATATTATTGTCAGTGAAATTAGTATAGTATTATTTCTTCTTTAAAATACAGTTCTTTAAAATAATAAGATAAGGTGCAGGAAAATTTCAGCATATTGTAAGACTGAAATAATACTACCATTTATTAATATTAATGTGGCTCTTCAGTAAATATATGCTAAATTTCCACATGACAACATGTGTTACAATCGTGAAGCACAGAGATAGATATACTACAAGTAATACATAAAATTTTAAAATTGTACCTTAATAAAGTTACATGTTTCAAATATATGAAACTCAAACACATTCAAGCATCCTGACAATAAATTGTACTGTAAAAAAGGTTGAAAAAATGTAGAATCTTGTATTTTGTTTGTATCCATAAGGTGTATTAAGAGAACAGGTATAAAAACAAAGCAAGGTGATATTAGGTGAGTGGTCCTTCTGTCATTTTAGAGATCAGTCAATTCACTCCTGTAGAAGTAAAATGTTTCAGGTTATGAAATGCTGTTTAAGGTCACTCAGCAATTTAATAACAGCATGTTCACTATAATCCACATCTCTTGATTCTCAAATTGAAGATATATTTTGGTACCTACGTTATAATTATCTTAATAGCAGTAGGCTATATAAATATGCTTGGATTTTAGCCAAAGGAGGCTCTTCAAGGACCAAAGGCTTGAGCATTTTTGTAAAGTCCTTGAAGAAGTCTACTAACTACTGAAAACTAAACAATAGGCAGTACACACTGCTGACTTATTTATCATGGGATGCCTGTGACCCATCATCTTATTTAAAAGCTGATTTGTTACCATCAGTTAGGTTTCGGTGTGATTCATTTTACCTTTGTATATTACTTTCTGCCCAAATAAATAAAAGGTACGCCACATGACCCTCCCAGAATAATAAATACTAAATTCACAAAACACCCCAATTCTGAAAAGGTGTCCCAAATCCCCAGCAAAGGCTCTGCATCCTCAAGGAGACTGAGCCAAATCCTTTCCTTTTGTAATTTCTAATGTAATTACTGGCATTCATAATTTATACACTCAAACCATTTACAACTACTTTTTCATATAGTTTTATAGCCTCTAACAGAGCTGATTTCAGTGAGGCTGACAGTCTCACTTCTTTGTGGGAGGATTAACTGGACAGCCTGATGAAATATGCCCAGGCACCACAGAATTCAGAGAATTATAGTGGTGCTAATAGCCCATCTATTGTGAAGGTTGCGGTGGTGTTTTCATGATAAGCTCTGATTAGCAGGGCCACACATTTTAACGATTCTAAATTGCACTGGCTGAACTCTGGCATAGTGCCAGCAAATCTTTCTATATCGGAGTTGAAGTGCTGCAAAGATTGTTCTGAGATTTAGAGCTTGGAAACACAGTTAGTGAATTATTGTTTCAATACTACAGCAACAGTTCTCTGTACTATCAGAACTGGTGAGAGGCACTCTGTGGTTCCTCTCACAGGATGCTGCCTTCTGGGACAGACTATTTTGAGTAGCACTCAGAGGCTTCAGACAAATGGACTGCCAAGGCCACCCCCAGCCCACAGAAAGTTGAAGAAGAAATGGGACCGAGAGTGGCAGTTCACGCCTGTAATATCCGAAATTTAGGAGGCCGAGGCCAGCAGATCACTTGAGGTCAGGAGTTTGAAACCAGTGGCCGACGCGGTGAAACTCTGTCTCTATAGAAGAATACAAAAATTAGCTGGACATGGTGGTGCATGCCTGTAGTCCCAGCTACTTGGGAGGCTGAGGTGAGAGGATGGCTTTAACCTGGGAGGTGGAGGTTGCAGTGAACTGAGATTGTGCCACTGCACTACAGCCTGGGGGACGGAAGGAGACCCTGTCTCAAAGGAAGGAGAAGGAGAAGGAGAAGGAGGAGGAGTAGAAAGAGGAGGAGGAGAAGAAGAAGAAGATTGATTTTTCTATTCACGTATCATCAGAATAAATGTGTTAGTAGCAATGTATGATAAAGACAGACATTTTCTAAGGAGATTACAATCGTCATTTATTTGAAGCAGGAAATACTTCCTCTGAGGACAAAGCATCTGCCAACAGGTTCAATGCCTCCCCCCATGTTCTGTGAAAAAGTGTCTTGTTAAATACTGTCCCAACAAGCAGTGATTAAAGAGCTATGAGGATTACAAGTATCACACTGCAGTAGCCTTTAAAGACTGATGATCTCTGTTTCTCATAAGGAACTCCGAGCTGATTATTTTCATTCACTAGTTAGCCTCCGAAAGGAGGGCTGAAGGGCAAGAGGCATTTCTTCCCCAAAACTTTCTAAATTAAATGTGACTAAATCATTGTAAAACAGGATGCAAGGACACCAGAGGAGGAAACAAGGAAAACCAGTTCGTGGTAGGCTATTAGGAAATTTCAATAATAAGATCAAAACGTAAATAACTAGCCAGTGTGGAAATGTCAAATGCAAGTTAGATAGAGTTATTGATTTAGCTCCATTTCCTATCCGGACTTGATTTTCTATGTACGTGGACAGACATTGAATTTTTATATTTTGGCTTCAGGTGCTCATGACAGTCGGTGAAAGCAATGATCTAGGGCTATACAAGCTTGCCAAGTGTTCTTGCATCTCAACAGGGTAAGTACCATCTTGTACTCTACCAGGTCCTGCCCAGTGCACACCTGTTCTGTCAGCAAGTGTGAGTGGGAGAAGAGGATGGGAGAGGGGATGAGCTATCCCATAAGTGTGGCTAATCCATGTCTAATGGGTACATGTCTGGTAAATATTTTCTTCAAAGCTATAATGAAATGAAAATGTCTTATATTTGACGAATTGAGATGGATTACTTTGAGGTTTAAATTCTCTTTAGTTGAAGGCAAATCCTGATAATAATTTTAGAAATGTAAAGGACCTTATACATTGCCTAACCAAATGCTCTCACTTTACAGAAGAAACTGGAGGTTAGAGAAAGTAACCACCTTGCCTGAAGTCAGACTAGCAAAATATTAACTAAAAATATGTAATAATAAACCCTAATAGGCATCTAGATCTTTATCAAGTCAACTATGTTTACGGTTCAACTTCTTTTATTTTCCACAACTATGACAAATAATTTTTCTCTATTCATAAATCTCTGGGAGCTCCTCTACTCATTCGCAGTTGATGATCTGATCCACTACTATAGCTGAAATGTCAAAGTCAACTTCTTTGCTTACCTTATCAATATACTCTCTCTATCTACCAACATACTTACCTTTCTAGATCTTCATTTTTGGCTGCATTCACTCTCTTTGTATTTCTGATACCAAAGGGCAGTTTCACTCCCCTTAGTTAGAATACACTATTTTCTTCCACACTATGAATAAAATCTTACATTACCAGTTCTTCCTATGTTGTGTATACATGCTACGGCTCACTATTAATCCATAATCTTGTGTCTTTCTTAAACACACATGCACACACACTCAATCAATATTTCTTTCAACCAATATCCGCTTCTTGATACAACAGTATATGTGTGCCACCTCTTTTAAGTCAAATTTCTTGAGCATTCCCTATTTTGTTTTCTGTTTACAGATCACCTAATTTTCAAATTACTTCAACTTCTTCTGAGTCTATGATTCTAATATGAGTTCTTGAGAAGCAGCATAAACTCCATATTTCCAATTCCAATAAATATTTCAAGTCCTCATCTTACTTTTTTTCTCAGTAGCACCAATGGCCTAATAAATATCCAAATCCCTCTCCCAACCTTGGAAGACTCATCTGGATCTCACCCACCTCATGGGCTGTCTCTCATCCTTTGCCACGACTCCCTTTCTGAGGTAAAGTTCTGGAAATGCTGTCTACATTTATTCACCTTTCCTTTACCTACTACATCTCAACTCCATAGAATCTAAACTTTGCCTCCACCATCCTGTAGAAGCTGCTTTTCCTAAAATCAACAGGGCCCTCTAAGAAATAAGTAAGCTTAAAGGGAGTCATAGGGTGGGCCCCAATCCTGTCAGATTAATGTCCTTAGAAGACATGACACCAGAGATCTAGGGTGCTCTCTTTCTCTCTCTCTCCTTTGCCCCCTACACTTACCAAGGAAAAGCCATGTGAGGACATAGCAATAAAACAGCCATTTTCAAGCCAGAAAGGGAGCTCTCAGAGACCCCCAACCATGCCGATGCCTTGACCTTGGCCTGTCAATCTCAAGAACTATGAGAAAATACATATCTGTTGTTCCAGCCACCCAGCCTGTAGTGTTTTGTGATAGCAGCCTTCTCCAACCAATACACATATAGATAGGCACAAAAACCAGAGTGACCTATTCAACTTTGCGTTTTAAAAAGTACCTGTTGATGGCTGGGCGCGGTGGCTCACGCCTGTAATCCCAGCACTTTGGGAGGCCAAGGTGGATGGATCACAAGGTCAGGAGTTTGAGACTAGCCTGGCTGATACAGTGAAATGCTGTCTTTACTAAAAATAAAAAATAAAAAAATTATCTGGGCGTGGTGGTACACGCCTGTAATCCCAGCTACTCAGGAGGCTGAGGTAGGAGAATCACTTGAACCCAGGAGGCAGAGGTTGCAGTGAGCCAAGATCATGCCACTGCACTTCAGCCTGGGTGACAGAGTGAGACTCTATCTCAAAAAAAAAAAAAAAAAAGTACCTGTTGATGTGATGGAAAGTGAGGTCAGATGATATTAGGGTTTTCTATCAGCTCCATAAGGATGACTGAAATGGTTATGGAAAGTGGTCAGTCAAGAAATGATGATGTTCTCAACTAGAACAGTGAAGGCTGGACTGAACACAGGGCTGTGGCTGTGGGAGATATAGGGGAGAGAAAGCTAACAGGATGTGACTGCGTGGTGCCAGCCAGAGAGTAGAGTCCAGATTGTAAGATTTCCAGACTGAACAGCTGGGCAGGCGGTAACGGTGTTTACTGACATATTACACAATGGAAGATAAGTCAATTTATAGGGATGGGGTATTAGCCACCTAGAATTTCATCACTGAAATCGTAATGTCCAGTAAGTTGTTGGAGATGTGGGATTGAAGATCATAAGAGAGGGCTGAAATGAAACTATATCTCGGAGGTGGCATCCATTCACTCATTCAACAATATTTAGTTACTTACTATAAGGCAGGCACTATAATACTAAATACTATAATATTTAGTTACTTACTATAAGGCAGGCACAATTATATGCTCTAGGGATATACATTAGTGTGTGTAAAGAAGACAAAATTAATTGCCTTTGTCAATTTTACACTTAACTTGGTGAAATAAACAGTGAATATATTAAATAAATGAATTTTGTAGGATGCTAGAAGGTGAAATATACTTTATGGAACAGAAATCATTGGCGTAAGAGAGAAAGGTAGTACCTGATTGGGGTGATGTCATTTTGAGCACATAGACACAGAAATACAAATTGTAGCCAAGAAAATTTACAAACTGACATCTTTTTGGCATACTGTACAGAAGAGGAGCTGGGGGCAACACTCACGATGATTCTTATGGAGACAGAGGGGATTATAAGGGTATGATCACCAAAGAAAAAATTTCAACTATATAAAAGTTGGAAGTATGGCAGATAAACTAAGAATTTAGAAAAGAAAAAAAAAACAGAATAAAAGTCTTTCTAAACATTTTTAAAGATACCATCCAATTTTCTCAATGTGCAAGCTCTTAATTACTGAGATGGAGGTGTGGGATTCCTCTTTGGCCTCACCCCATGCAGCCCTCTTCCCTGCTCACTCCACCCCAGGTAAAGCATACTTCTTGTCATATTTTAAGCACACTGTTTACTATGTTCACAGCCACAGAGCCTAGACATTGATATTCCATTTGCCTGCAATGTAACTCAGCCATCATCTGACCAGCTGACAGGCACATCTCATCCGTTAGTTTAAAACACAGGTCCTCGGAGGAGCCTTCCCTGACAGCTTCCCTGGGCAACTTTAGTTCCCACGATCAGTGCCTTCACGAGAACTTAAATGCCACCTCCACAGCTCTCACCATGCTTATATGATTTTTAGTGTCTACCTTTCCCTTTGTATCCTCATTCTTTTTAGGGTCAGAGTAGTAAGCCACTTCATGTGGTTCAATCTACTTAATTATCTACTCATTTTCCTTCTTGAGATTACAGACCCTGGTCCATTCACCCTTAATATTTTTAGTGCGTTTTTTTCCCTATAAAACGGATACTGGACTTGCTCGGCCCTATGGAATGGTTTCTGGCTAAACTGTTCAGGCATGATGGGAAAGGAAAAGAAAGTAGAAGACAGGGGAAGAGAGGAGAGGGGAGGGCGGAGAAAGAGAAAAGAGTGGAAGGGAAGCAAGGAGAGACATACAAAAATGGGAAGGAAAGGAGAAGCATAGGGACAGAAAGAAAAAATGGAGCCAGGAGAGCTAAAAACACAATTTAACAGTTAAAACGATTCATGTACGATGTTCCTACATTCCTACATTTTAAAAATATAGATTAAGAGATAAATGTTATGAATTCTACATTTCACTGATTTGTAACATTTTATTAAAGTGCAAGAATCAAGTAAAGCACAATCACAAAATACAATTTGATGAAAGCTGTGAGATGTATATTTTTCTGTATGTATCCATTTTACACCAGGACAAATAAGGGCCCCTCCTCTTATTTGTGGAATTCGTATTTGTGCTAACTTAGACCAAAAACAGGGGAGAAAATCAAGTATCTATTTCCTTTGTCAACATAATTCACTCAAGGTAGGGATTAGTAAGACCGAGAAAATAAGTGGAATATTGTCACTCTTGGAAAGTTACAACGGTAGATGGAATCAAATACACTTCCTTCTCGTTCATGTCGCCAAATGGGGGCATGAGCTGTTATCTTTCTCTAAACTCATTTTCCCATCTAAGGCACTCTAAGTTCTTGAGACCAACAGATCACCTTCGATGTGGCATCATCTCTTATCTTCCAAGGAAAAATTAGAAAATCACTCATCCACAGTCCCACTGAAGTCACACCTAACTACCCTCTGCGGAAAGTGAGGGTCAACATATCAGAATCCACTCCCCTCATTAGATGTCTTGAAGGCAAGCAGGATGTGATCCTTTTGCCTTCTAAGAAGCTAGTTCAGTGATTGGGCTGTGGTATCCTCAACTCCCCAAACATATATTCACAAATATGCTTATACATTTAAATGCATGCTGAGAAATCAATGGATTATTTCTTAACATTCAAGGTGAGTGCCTGAATACAAAAATTCAAAGACAGAGAAATTGACTTCATGTTTTACAGTGAGGAAGGCGATGATAAGGCTGCGAAGTTAGAAAGAAACTGTTTTCATCTTTACTACGAAATAATGGACAAACAAAAAGTGTATATATTTAAGGTGTAAAACACATTGTTTTGATATACATATACCTTGTGAAATTATTATGACAGTAAAGCTAATTAACATATCCACCACCTCACAGAGTTACCATTTCTTATGCATGGTGAGAACAGTTAAGATCCACTTTCTTAGCAGTTTCATGCATACAGTAAAGTATTACTAACTGTAGTCCCTGCACTGTACATGAGATCCCCAGAACATGTTTATCTTATAACCAAAGCATTTTGTACTCTCTGACCAACATTTTCCCATTCTTTCCATTACCCGACGTCCCCAGCCTCTGGCAATGAGCATTCTATTCTCTGTTTCTATGAGCTCAGCATTTTTGTTGCTGTTGAGATAAGGTCTCACTCTGTCTCCCAGGCAGGAGTGCAGTGGCACAATCACAGCTCACCGTAGCCCTCACCTCCCTGGGCTCAGGTGATCCTTTCACCTCAGCCTTCCAAGTAGCTGGAACTATAGGCAAGTGCCCCCACGCCCAGCTAATTTTGTAATTTTTAATTTTTATTTTGTAGAAAAGGCTTTTCGTCCTGTTGCCCAGGCTAGTCTCAAATTCCTGGAGTCTGATGTTTTTAGATTCCACCTAGGAGATCTTTCTGTGTCCGACTTATTCCACTTAGCATGATGGGCTTCAGGTTCATGCAAGCTGTTCCAAATGGCAGGATTTTCTTCTTTTTGAGGCTGAAGAGTATTATAGAGTATGCATCATATTTTCTTTATCCATTCATCTGATGACAGGCACTTAGGTGGTTTCCATATTTTGGCTCCTAGGAAGAATGCTGCAGAAAACCTGAGAGTGCAGCTATCTCTTTGAGGTGCTCATTTCACCCCCGTTGGATGCAGACCCAGGCCCGGGACTGCTGGGTCACATGGTAGTGCTATTCTCAGTTTTTGAGGAACCTCCATAATGGCAATCTCAGTTTACTTTCCCACCAGCGAGGTTCCCTTTTCTCTACATCCTCACTTGCTATCTTTTGACTTTGGGACAATAGAGGTATTCTAACAGGGGTGAGGTAGTATTTTATTCTAGTTTTGCAGGAATAAAAAGAAATGTGTTATTAACAGCCAGTCCTCACACCCTCCCCTCCTGGTTCTGTCACTGATTCTACCTCTGATACAGTTCTTGGCAAGATGTCATTCTCTTCGGATTTCAGTGACAATGAGCCCCAGTGTTCTTTTCATGGTTTACTTTCCCCCTCCTCCAGCACTCACACGCTCAGAGAAGAAGGGTCTATTTCTTAAGCAATAATTTCCTACTTCCTACCTCTACCACACTTCCCCATTACCTGTAAGCTTTGCTGACATGACCAAGGCCTGTTGGGTGCTTTGTAGTACCCTGGATGCACGTAGTCAAGAACCGCATGCAGTGGGCCTTTCTAAGACTTTGCAATCCCCCAAGTGGAGAGTTTCCTCTAAAAAACAGGCTGCATGAAGGCTCCAAAAATAATGCTATAATGAAGCAATAATACATATTTTTAATCCTTTACAACATTGAGTTTCAGCTCAGGCATCACCTTTGTTTTAACATTAGCAACTACAAGTGCTGACATCCCACTGCCTAGAGCCCCTATGCAGACTCACCCCCAATTCACATAGCAAAGGAAGGGTGTGCATTTTGGAAGCATTCTTTAAGTTCTTCTTTTTGTAAATAAATTTTGTTATGTGTATTCAGGGTATGCAACATAATATTATGAAATAGCTATGGATAGTAAACAGGTTACTATAGTAAACCAAATTAACATATCCATAACCCCACATGATTACCCACTTTTTTTTTTTTTTTGTTTCTGTGGCAAGGGCAGCTAAAATAGGCTTATTTACTATAAATCCCATATGCAGCACAGTTTTATTACCTATATTCTTCACGTTCTTCTTTAGCTTTACATATGTAGTTTAAACGTACATTTGGGAAACGGAAGTGACTCCTAGAACATCACAGGGCTATTGTTCTATAAGTGGTTCGAATTTTTGGAGACTTAGAATGCTTCCTTCTTATAGGGGGGACTGCCCAGTGAGCAGATCTCGGCCTAGGCCAGAACTTCAGAAAGCAATCTCTTCAGAATGCATGGTGGCTGGAAGCAGGCCTATCTATTAAAAAAAATTATTTCCATAGGTTTTGGAGGAACAGGTGGTATTTGGTTACATGAGTAAGTTATCTAGTGGTGATTTTGAGATTTTGGTGCACCCATCACCCAAGTGATATACACTGAATTTGTAGTCTTATATCCCTCACCCCCCACCAACCCTTTCCCACGAGCACCTGAAGTCTATCGCATCATTCTTATGCCTTTGCATCCACATAGCTTAGCTCTCACTTACGAGTAAGTAGAATAATAATCTCCAGTTCCATTCAGGATGCTGTGAATGGTATATCTGTGAATGGTATATATATACACACACACACACACACACATATATATATATGATGAAATACTATGCAGCCATAAAAAGGGGTAGGCCTCTCTACAGTGGCTATATGGCTTCTCTGTAGTTGTGGACACATAGAAACCTTTCCCTGTCAACTGCTATTTGAAAGAACAGGAGAGGAGACTGTAATTTCTTCTACTGTCCTGAAATTCTGGCTCAAAGGCACACCATAATAGTGTCATAAGAATCCATTTATGTCAAAAAGGCAAGAAAAATAAAGCCCCCTGGAACATCTCCCAAATTCACCCTGGGTGTGCTCTGACACAGTGTTTCCTGCCTTTCAAACTGAACACGACTCTCCTGCAATGATACTGAAACTTAGGAGACACTGAGGCAACATGTAGGCTCTCTGCTGTCACTCCAGGGTGGGCACACCTAGCATTCCGTTTTAGTGAGAACACATTGGTGACATGGAAAATGTCAGGTACAAAAAAGAACCCAGGGAAAGATAATGTGACAAGAAAGTATACATCTGAGTGCCTGGGATGGACTCCTTTTGTTCCTTGATCTGGGTCTTCTTGGGCCCACTCAGTTTTAGGACCTATCTAAGAGGTCTGTGGAAGGCTGCTTTTCTCCCTGTAAATATGCATAATACAAAAGGTGCCTAAGGAACTTCCCAGTCCCCACTCTATGATATTTACATCCACACCTCTCTAATTTCAGTGCTTTATCCTTTCAGCCTAAATACTTGGTTTCACATAAAACGAAAATCTTTTTGATTAAGGGAAATATTTGGGGCAATTGTCAATCACAAATGAATGCAGATGATAATAATTAATACCTATATAGCACTTTTATATTAATTATTTCAATTAACCCTTGCAAAAAAATTAAGAAGGCGATGCTAGTATATTTACTTTATAGAAAACTGTCAGAGACATTGTAACTCTGCAAAGTCACATGGCTACTTGTGGCAGGGACAGGATGAGAATCTGCCCAGATAATCTAACTCCAATCCCATTCTCTCGCTCTCTCTCTCTTTTTTGTTTTTTGTTTTTTGATGGAGTATCACTCTGTCATCCAGGCTGGAGTGCAGGGACACGATCTCTGCTCACTGCAACCTCTGCCTGCTGGGTTTAAGCAAATCTCCTGTCTCAGCCTCCCGAGTAGCTGGAACTATGGGCAGACACCACCACACCTGGCTAATTTTCTTTTTCTTTCTTTTTTAAAAACATTTTTTTTTTTTTTTGGTATTTTTAGTTCAGATAGGTTTTCATCATGTTGGCCAGGCTGGTATCGAACTCCTGACCTCATAATCCACCAACCTTGGTCTCCCAAAGTGCTGGGATTACAGGTGAGCCACTGTGCCTGGCCCCCATTCTCTCTGTGGTATAGGATATGCTTCCCACTTAGGTCTGATTCCAGGAAGGGTCTTGGTTAGAAGAAGGAATCATGATGTGCCTGGGGAGTCAGCAAAGAAAGGGAAGTAAAAGGAAAAGTTGAAAATTAACTCCAGAGCTAGCGCTGATGCTTTACTCATAGTAAAGAAAAGATGTCACTGCTGTTGACAATGACAACACAACCTCAATAAAAAGACTGAGTGTAATCTACCTAAAAGTATTTTAAAAGTTGTATTGGGAGTAAGTTGTGTGATGTACGTCATTGCAAAATGCCTTTTTACTTTGGAAATCAACCTTTCTGTGCAGCAGATACTTGATAGCAGGTATGTAAATATGAAGCAGGCATAAGCAGCCCAAATCAACCAAGTGGCCAGATGCCACACTGCAGCACCCACCAGACCCCTCCTGCTTGAAAGTACACAAACCACGGAACACACTCCAGCTGACAGTGACAGCCGCATGCTAGGCTTCCAGGAACATGTGAATGTTGACACATTTTTAGAAACTTGCTTCCATGCATTTTATTCTTGTGAGAGTGCATAAGCTCTGTCTCTTGTGGTTATGGAATGAGGTCTTTCCACTTGCATTGCACATAGGAAAATTAACATCTTTGGAACAATTATTCTATACAACTTTGATTGTTAATTTTCACTGCTTGTGACATAGAATGCCCTCATCTAAGAATCAGAATGTTAAGCTGCTCAAGGGGCTCTTTTAATGCTATTGGAAATGTATTTCAAATGGACTAAGCCAAGTACACAGGAAACATGGTGTTTTAGCTTTAGAGGATAATGTGATCAAGTTGAAGGAAAATCATGGCAACAGGCTACAGTAGGTCAAGTTCATGTTTAAAACATTAAAATCTATGATTCGAAACCTTGCTAACTTTCTAATTAAAATTCTTCAATAAATGATATTTCTAATGTGAAATTCTAAAGATTGCAAATGGATCAGTTTAAAATCAACTTATGGTGATTTTCAGAAAATGGTGATCAAAGACAGCAGAAGAATGAAGGCATCAGGCAAATGGACTATCTTGAAGAGCCCACTTAGGGTGAGGCATTGTATTGGTTCATTTTCACAGTGCTACGAATAATTGCCTGAGACTGGGTAATTTACAAAGAAATGAGGTTTAATTGACTCATAGTTCCACATGGCTGGGGAGGCCTCAGGAAAGTCATAATCATGGCGAAAGGTAAAGGAGAAGCAAGGCACATCTTACATGGTGACAGGAGGAGAGAGAGTGAGGAAATGTCACACTTGAAAACCGTCGGCTGTCATGAGAACTCACCCACTATCACAAGAACGGCATGGGGGAAAAAGGCCTCCATGAGCCTACCACCTCCCACCAGCTCCCTCCTCAAAATGTGGGGTTTACAACTCCAGATGAGATTTGGGCAGGGACACAGAGCCAAACCATAGTAGACATCATGTCCAAAAGTCAGTCTAATAAAGTGTGGCCATAAATCTCTCCCCAGCTGTGTGGCACCGTAAATGAAGGCGGCAGCTTTTTGGATGGAACCAAGGCTGCAGTTGAACCAGAAGCAGAGAAGGGTTGAGATTTCATGAAAGGAAATGGTGGATAATAATAAATTGTGGCACTTAATCTGACTAAAGAGAGAAATGAGTACAAGAAAGTAAAGATAAGGAGGGACAGTGAAAAATTGGTAGGAACAGTGGATTACAGGTTCAGGAAATACAGAACAATGCACAGAGTCAGGTGCATGAAGTTGGAACACAGGACATTTACAGTGAGGCTTCAAAGAAGCTGAACTTTACACTCTCGAGAGGTCTGTGTTGAGATCATGGGATGGAATGGCTGAAGCCACAAGGGAAGCAAAACACTGGTGGAAAGGAGGTTAAGGCTAGGGTTTTAGAGAAAGCATTTTACGGACATTAAAATTTCACAAGACCACTACAGAAGTATTAATGGAGAACACAGAACTAGGATTGAAAATTTCAAAGAATAAGGGTTAATGGGTTGCACAAGATTTGAACAAACATAACAAGGGACAAAAATCAAAATGTCAAGGGAGTTTTCCTGCCCTGCATTACTGCTGGTTTTTGGCAGAGATCTAGCAATCTACCGCTGTTCAACTACCTGATGGCTTTTTTAGACCAAGTTCTTGGGCCAGGTACAGTGGCTCACACCTGTAATCCCAGCACTTTGGAAGGCTAAAATGGGTGGCTCACTCATGGTCAGGAGTTCAAGACCAGCCTGGCCAATATGGTGAAACTCCACACAAAATACAAAAATTGTCTGGGCGTGGTGGTGGGCACTTGTAATCCCAGCTACTCAGGAGCCTGAGGCAGGAGAATTGCTTGAACCCGGGAGGCAGATGTTGCAGTGAACTGAGATCATGCCACTGCACTCCAGACTGGGTAACAGAGTGAGACCCCTGAGACTCCATGTCAACAACAACAACAACAAAACAAGAAAGAAACTGAGTTCCTGAGAAAAAGCAGAGTCTGAGGCAAATAGGCGTCAATTGCTGATACCATAATTTGGAAATGCAATCCTGGGATGCTCTTAATGAGAGACAGAAAAATGCGGTAGGAAAGGTCAGAATGCAATTGAAGGTGTGCTGTTACCTGCTGGCCACACGTCACAGGGATCTAGAGAGACACAGCTTGTCACTCAGCAGGTGTTTTCTGCTTGGCCCCTGATGTCTCCAAATAAACTGCACAGAGAGAGTGCACCTTGGGGCAGACCTTGGGGAAGGAAGGGAAGGAAAGGAAAGCTGTCTGCCAGACTTTCCCCTGTTTTATACTTTCCAAAATTCAGAGTTTTTATGCATTTCCAATGACATCATCTAGCCCCATGGCACTGCATCGGAAGCCATATTTTGTGTCTTGTTGTGTGCTGCTTCTCCCAAGGCCAAAAATGGCACAGAGTCAAACAATCAGAACACAAAGCAGCATCCCTGGAAACAAGCCCTGGGCTCCAGGATAAGCAGCTGTATGGCCCTGAAGGCAGAACTATGTGAATATTCATGGGAGTGATCTGTAAATAGTAACATGCTGCATAAATCCCAGGTACTATTTTTATAAATTCCCTCTGATGATATTTATTTCCTTCACATTAAGACTCCAACCTAGAATCTGCAGGGAGCGTTGTTGAAAAAAATGCATATAGTCATGTATCCTTCTATTACACAATGAGTCCTAATGGAAGGAAGTCAAAAAGGAAAATGATGAAAAAAATTGGAAATAAGCTATTCAGGGTGTGGGGTTGGGAAATGTTGGTAAAATGATTAAAAATTTCAGTTAAACCGGAGGACTAAGTCCCATAGACCTTACGTTCAAAGTGGTGACTATAGTTAATAACGATATGTTGTATACTTAAAAATTGCTTCAAAAGATTTTGCATTCTCACCACAAATATGTGAGGTAATGCCTATGCTAATTAGCTTGATTTAGTTATTCCACAATGTATACATATTTCAAAACATCATGCTGTATACCATAGATATACATTTTATGTATCGATTTTAAAAATTAAAAAATAAGCTATTCTGAACTCTGGTTTTAGCTCTGGTATACAAAAACCTTAGAAATTATCACTCCCCTCCTTACAACAAGAAAAGATGAAACAAACTGTTAATCAATGACTATTCTTTGGTGCATCAGTGGAGTGAGGCTGTGGGGAAATCTTGCACCAGAAAGTGCCGGGCAGGCAAATCCAGAGAGTCCAGCAGATACCTGC
Organism: Rhinopithecus roxellana; assembly: GCF_007565055.1. Taxonomy (NCBI): domain Eukaryota; kingdom Metazoa; phylum Chordata; class Mammalia; order Primates; family Cercopithecidae; genus Rhinopithecus; species Rhinopithecus roxellana. The sequence continues at coordinate 43,109,649 of NC_044557.1, forward strand.
TTAACTGGAACAGCAGCATCTGAAGCCATAAACTGGTACAAAGTGTAAAATGGTAATTTTGATGAATTTCTCAAGGGCATGGGGACTATCATGAGAAGGAAAACTTGTAGAGGCTGAAGGCTGCAGTCTTAAAATTCACACATTTATGGGTGTTATCTCCAGAAGCCCCACTGTGTTCTCATGGTGAAGATCTGAGAAATAAACCCTCCTGATTCTGGCAGGACATGGGGAAACATAAAACCATGTGAAATTCACCCAGAGCATTATCCATAAACAGTACCCCCTCAGCAGCTGAAAGGACTTCGGCAGAGCCTACACCAGCCGGAGGAAGGTCATTGCTCTCATTCCAGTTCTTCTTTGACTTCGTGTCAAAACAGAGGAGTTTTTAAAATATATCTATATAACTAGAGAAATGTTCTTAAAGATGATGACCTCAAAACATAGGCCCACTAAGGTGCAATCATAAGACCATAAAATGTTTCCCCACTCCCACATCTTACCTCCACACCAACAGGTATCCAGTAAGACAACAGTGTATTACAGATAGAAAAAGCTACAAAATACGAACTCTGTTTGAGAAGGAGTCCTTAGGGAAACCTAGAATTAATGAGCACAAGAACCAGGATACCAGAAAAATTTGAAAACTTTGGCAACTACAACGGTGGCAAAAATTAAATGTGGCCCATCTTTTTTAAACTGAAGACCTATTTACCTCAGTTCCTATAACTCCATGCATTATGTCTGGTTTTCAACAACAACAAAAATTATAAAGCATGCTAAAATATAGAAAAAAAAACACGAGTTGAAGAGACAAAGAAAGCATCAGAAACAAAATCAGATATGGGAGAGATTTTGAAATTATCAAAATTATTCCTTTTGGAATTAATAGATCAAATAGAAAAAATTCTCAGTGAGAATATAGATGACCTGAAGAGCACAATCTTTTAACTTGATCAGGTTTCCTGAGATTAATAGAACATTCTCCAAGTTAGACAAGATCATGGGCTATAAAACACATTTTAACAAAATACAAGAATAGAAATCAAAGTATGTTCTCAGATCACAATAGAAATAACTTAGAAAACAATAGCAGAAAGATAAATGGAAAATTGTAAAATATTTGGTGATTCAAAAACACGTTTCTAAATAATACATGTATCAAAGAAGTTCTAATAGCAATTAAAAATATTTGTTCTAAATTAACATAAAAACACGATTAATCAAAATATATTGGGTGCATTAAAAACAGCATGTAGAAGAAAATTTATAGCACTAAATGTACATATCAGAAAATTTAAAGATCTAAAATCAATTACCTAAGCTTCCTTTTTTTGAAACTTGGAAAAGAAAAATAATTTATGCTTAACAGAAGCAGAGGAAAATAATAAAAATTAAAGCAGAAATTAATTGAACTGAAGACAGAAAAAAACCAGAATAACAACAAAGTTTTACTTGAAAGAAATTAGTAAAGTTGATAAACTTTTAGCCAAAGTAACCAACAAAAGAGAAGCCCCAAATTAGCAATATCAAAAGTGAAAGCAGGATTCTTGTATGCTATCTACTGATCCTATATGCATTGTGAAGGTAATAAAGAGTACTACAAACAAGTTCATAACTCACAATTTGATCATTTAAATGAGGTAGATCATTCACTGAAAGACATATAACACCATCACTTAACAAGGAAAAATGAATTAGCTGAGTCAACCTATAAATATCAAATAAATCTAATTGGTATTTTCAATCTTCTAACAAAGAAAACATCAGACCCTGAGAGTCTCATTTGTGAATCTTGCTAAACATTTAAGTAAAAAACAATACTAATCCTCCACCATGTCTTTCAAAATTCATAAGCAAAAAGATAACTTTTTTTTTTTTTTGAGATAGAGTCTCATTCTGTTGCCCATGTTGGAGTGCAGTGGTGTGATGTTGGCTCACTGTAACCTCTGCCTCCCAGTTTCAAGCAATTCCCCTCTCCTGCCTCAGCTGGGGCTACATACACACACCATCATGCCAAGCTAATTTTTGTATTTTTAGTAGAGACGGGGGTTTCACCATGTTGGCCAGGCTGGCCTCGAACTCCTGACCTCAATTGATACACCCGTCTTGGACTCCCAAAGTGCTGGGATTACAGGTGTAAGCCACTGTGTCCAGCCTTGAAAGATCACATTTTAATTCATTTTCTGAAACTCAATTTATATTAGCATAAAACTAAATTCTGAAATAGGTGAATAGATCAATAACTCTTGTAAATATAGATGTAAAGTTTTTTTTTAAAAAAATAGCAAATTAAATCAAAAAATTTATTAAAAGAATTATACAGTGTGGTCAGATAACCAGTGCCAGTTCATTGTCTTAGATTTTTCAGGCTGCCATAACAAAATGCTATGAACTGGGTGGCTCATAAACAGCAAGGCTTTATTTTTCACAGTTCTGGAGGTTGGGAAGTTCAAAGTCATGACATCACAGATTCAATGCTTGGTGAAGGCTTGTTTCCTGGTTTATAGGCAACCACCTTGTTGCTGCATTCTCACGTCATGGAAGGAATGAGCCAGCTCTCTGGAGTCTCTTTTATAAAGGCACTAATCTCCACTGTCATGACCAAATCAGCACCCCAAAGCCCCAACTCCTAATACTATCACCTTGGAAGTTAGGATTTCAACATATAAATTTGAGGTGGCAGTGCACCAATATTCAGATAATAGCATTTATCAAAAAAAAAAAAAAAAAAAAAAAGAGTCACTTTGCTAAAACACGTCAAAACCTGCACCACCACTGACAAAATATGTCACCACATCAATTACTTTAGAAAACGAATTTCACAGAATCCAACAGTCATTCCTGAAAAAACTCTCAGCAAAGTACTATTATAGGAGACCTCCTCCAGCTTGTTAAAGAACATCCTGCAAATACCTACAGCTAACATCATACTTAATGGTGAAAATCTGGTCATTTTTCTATTGTCAGGAACATGGCAAGGATGTCCTTTTTTACCAATCTGATTCAACATCATCCTGGGTATATTACCCAGTGCAATATAAAATAAAAGGAAATAAAGTTATATAGGTTGAGAAGAACAAAATAAAAGAGTTTGTATTTGTATAGTATATTTATCTATGTAGAAAATTCCAAACAACTGAAAAAAATGACTCCTGGAACTAATAAGAAAGAATAGGAAGACCATAGATGCAATGTTAGCCTACAAAAGTCAACTGCTTTCCCATATACCAGCAATGAACTATTGGGATTTGAAATTTAAAAACTAAACATTACCATTTACAATCAACCCATATATAATATAATACTTAGGTATAAATATGTTATGGACTAAATGCTTGTGTCTCTGCAAAATTCATATGTTGAAGCACTAACCTCCAATGTGATATTAGGAAGTAGAGTCTTTAGAGGTACAATAACAGAATTCGTGCCCATATAAAAAGACACAACAGCTTATTTTCTCTTTCTGCTCTATGAGGACACAGTGAGAAAATGGCTGTCTGCAAAACAAAAACTAGCCCTCACCAGACACCAGATCTGCTGGCACCTTGAACTTGGACTTTCCAGCTTTCAGAACCAAAAATAAATAAATAACATCCAAAAAATTGGATGTTATTCAGGACATCCAATTAGTGGTATCTTGCTAAAGCAGCCTGAACACACTAAGGCAACATATAACCAAATATGTACAGGATTTATTTGCAAGAAATTACAAATCTCTGATGAAAGAAATCAAAGAAAATCTAAATAAATGGAAAGATATTCCAGGTTCATGTATTGGGACAGCAAATATTATTAAGATATCAGTCATTCCTAACCTGATCTATACATGTAATGCAATCTCACTTACAATCCCAGCAAGCTATTTTACACACATGGACAAATTTATCCTAAACTTAATATGGAGAGGCAAGAGACCTACAATAGCTTAAACATTATTGACATAAGATAGTCGAAAGACCTTCACTACCTCAATTCAAGACCTACCGTAAAGTTACATTATTCAAGGCAGCATTATACAAGACCACATGGTATTGGTGAAAGAATGCAAGGAACAATACTCCACTAGCAATAAGAACGCCTAGTGATAGAATATTGATTTATAATGCTGCTCTCCCATGAAAGGAATCAGAGTTCCTTGGAGAAACGGTTGATTCCAGGACTGGCACTGGGCATATACAAGTGGATCCTGCAGTATCTTATAGTGCAGGAAGTAGGAAGGGTTAAAAAATATATAAAATAATAGGAATGTGTCAAAGGAACCAAAGGTCAAATAATAGTGCTCCTAATGTCCAAATATGAAATACTTGGAGCGAAACATTAAATAATGTAGTATTAGACTATACCCTGAGTTACGAAATAAGTATCCATGAGTCCATATGGATATAATGTATTAAAAAATAAAGGAAAGATGGTAGACAAGTCTCCTGTGGAGAAGAATTCTAGAAAATATACACAAAAATTTACTCTGCCCTCAAGAGTAGAACATAACTTCCCACCCCTTCAACGTAGGCTACACAGAGTGACTACTTATAAAGTGCACAGTATGGAAAGTGCGAAAAGGTGAGATTGACTCCATAGTGGAAAAATGTGACAAACATCCTGTATTACTCTGTTCTCACACTGGTAATAAAGACATCCCTGAGACTGGGTAATTTATAAAGGAAAGGGGTTTAACTGACTCACAGTTCAACATGGTTGGGGAGGCCTCAGGAAACTTACAATCATGGCAGAAGAGGAAGCAAACACATCCTTCTTCACATGGTGGTGGCAAGAAGAAGTGTCAAGCAAAAGGACGAAAAGCCCCTTATAAAACCATCAGATCTCATGAGAACTCACTCACTATCATGAGAACAGCATGGAGGTAACCACTCCCTTGATTTAATTACCTCCCACCTGGTCCTTCCCACCACACGTGGGGATTACGGAAACTACAATTAAAGATGAGATTTGGATGGGGACGCAGCCAAACCATATCACATCACCTCAGTCAGGTGATGCAGGTCAGCATCAACCAGGAGAAACCATGTTAATCCCATGCACTCTTGATAAGATATAGCAAAAATGGCGCTTTACCTTTTTTAGTCTTCCTCCCCCAAACTCACAACCCTTGTCTAATCATGAGTAAAACATCGGATAAATCCAACCACAGGACAGTTTACAAAATATCTAATGAGTATCTCTTAAAGTCGTCAAGGTCATCAAAAGTGAGGAAAGTCCAGGAAATTATCAGGGACAAGAGCCTACAGAGACATGACAATTAAATGCAATACAGCTTCCTGGCTGGAATTCTGGAGTAAAAATTGTTAAAAATTAAAAGAAATCCTAGTGAAGCATGGGATTTTGTTAATAACAATGCCTCAATATTGAGGCACGATTTGTAAAAATATGCCATACCAGCATAAGAAGTTGATGATAGGAAGCATCAGAAACAGGGACGGCAAGCCTGTGTTCTGTCTTCTCAAATTCCACAAACATAAAACTACTGTAAAATAAAAACAAATAAATGTTAAATCCGGTTATCATCTTTATTACTGTTTAAATTGAATGAATCTAATATGTCTTTACATATCAGGAAGATTCGGGGAGTGATAGAAAATGCCCTATATTCAGTGGGTTTCAATTCGATCCAATCACCTGTGTCATTACACGCAGATCCCTGCCTCTTCATTGCCCACCTCATGTAATCAAAGTGATAGAGTGCTCAGACTCTATCTTGCTTTCCTTACACTGTATCTCTGGCATTTATAACCACCTTCTCTGAAATTACTAGAATACCACAACTTTCATATGAATAAGTAGTAAATTGTCTCAGATGAATGCTATACTTATTTTGTATTTTTCATCATGCCTGATGAATTAAAGTTATCAATACAATAAAACATTGTTTATATAGCAGAGTCAAGATGACTAAAGGGATAGTATTTTTTAAATCCTAAAATCCTAAAATATCAGAGTAGGAAGGAGCTACTTTAGAGATGAGCAGACTGAGACTTGGAAAGAGAAAAGATTGTAAATTCCTCTTATCAGTTAGAGACCTCTTTAGGCATCCAATGTACCCTCCACATTTTAAATAGAAAATTAGCCATGTCATTTTTCTTTAAAAGGCATTTCATCATTTGCCTATTTAACTCTATTCATGAAATCACAAAAAAGAGACTAAGGAACCATTCTACTCTGACAGGTGTGTGTGTATTGGGGGGATATGTGTATACTTCTGAACAGTTTTGTATGAAAACAATTGCTTAATTTGCTTATCTTACCTCTGAGGATAATATGCATGTGCACAAAACAACTATTCACTCTAAGTTTAGAATAAAGCCTCTTTCTTGGTTACTTAGAGCTTAAACATGAAGATGACCTCTGCTGTGACCCCAGTAGGTACTTATTTCTAAAGGGTGTGATTTGGTTCATGCCCCAGTGGGAACATGCTTACTGGGTTTGAATACAGAACAGCTATTGGGCTACATGTGGCATATTCATGAAATGTGTTTTTCAACATGAACTGGAACTACAGCCCCCAATGGAATAAAGACAACAAAAGACCCATGCTTTCTCATTAAAGAAAGTTACCTGTCCCCCTCCAATCTAGAGAACACCCATAATTACATGCAAATGATTTGATTTTCAACTGTTGTGATAATCTGTTACTATAATCAAGTGCCATATTTTAAACAACTCACACAGATCACCATGAATCATGTGTACCCTGTAGTAGACCATTATCACAACAGAACTTCTAGATCACAGATAACATTATTCTAAGCTTTGAGAGCAGGGGTGATAAAACATACCAAAAATAAATAATTTATAGAACCATGAGAAAGAAATCGGTGCTTGTTTTTTGTTTTGGATTTTTTTAAAAAACCATTATAGGAAACCTCAAGCTTTTATTTTCAAATGTCTAAGACTCTGGAGATACTGTATTCAATATGGTTGTCAGAGTCTGGCATTGATCCAATAAAACTTGCACTTAAAATTCCTACAATTAAATTGACTAATAAGAATTATGTTAAAACAAAGCTGCTTATGCCTTTCTGTTGAGAAAGAATTTTCTCATTCCTAGTTAACAGGGGTTAAAGAAAAAAAAAAAAAAGAAGGGAAAATTAATCCAATTACCTTGTTTTTTCTTCTGTCATTCCAAGGAAAAAGAGTATGTTTCTTCACAATCAACATTCAGCACATTTCCCTAATTAATGCAATTTGATAACATGAAACAAATTCATGATGTCATTAACTGAGTTCTGCCTAATGAAGTTGGGTTATAGGAAACATTAACTGCAGAGTAAAATCCATTTCTGTGGCCAGGGAAACACGCATTTATCATTTCAGTACATTTACTTTGGAAGTACCAATCATGAAGGCTTATCACTACAATCACCATGTCTTGATAAATCAACATAAATTAACATTTTGATCAATGCCATCATTAAACCCAGGCTGTGAAAGAAGGAATCTACTCTTTGCTGAAGTGGCACAAATTAACTCTGCCCCCTGACAGAATAAGAGGCTGTCTGGTGGACGACTGTTGTTTTTTCATTTGAAGCTGTATTTCTCTTACCAAGTTTGACAATAACCATCAATATCATCAAATCACGAAAAAGAAATTTACTTTCACAGACACACTGTGAATAGTGGTTTTAACAGAAGACAAAAGAGCTGAAGGTTGCTAAAAGTTATGTAAAAGCTACAAATACCCTTGTTTATTCACATATAAAAATACATACATATTTAGATATGTAAGATTACATAGCCACTGGGGTTACAAAAGTAGAACTTAAATATTAAAAATTTTTTTTTTCCAAAGGTAAAAACAAATATTACTGCAAATTCACTTTATCCCTTTTCAGGTAGTTACCAATCAAAAAAACTCAAATATTTATTTCCTTTCTTTTAATTCTCCTTCTATTGTTCTTGTACGCAGGATCTTTCTAGCTCATTGTTGATTATCGTTACCTATATTATTATTAGCAAAGTTAAAACTTCATTCATTTTTCCTGACCTATTAACTAATGTCTTTTTCTTTGATACAATCTTATTCAAATACTACACCACATTTAGCAGTCATTGTCTCCTTGGCCTCCTGGTGGCTCTTGACAGTTTATTAATTTAACCGATCTTGGCAGTTTTAAAGAGAACTGGTCAGTTATTTTGTAGAACGTTGGGATTTGGATTTTTTCATCTGACTGGAATTTATCTAATGTTTTTCCCATTATTAGGTCAGAGTTATGGGTAGAAAGACCCAGAGATAAAGTATCATTTTCATCACATCGTATTAAAACATTGATTCACTAGAACTCTCAGTTAAAATTCCCACCATTAAATTGGCTAATGAGAATCATGTTAATACAAAATAGCTCATAGTTTCATGTTGGAGAAGGGTCAAGCTGACCTATCACTATAAATGTGATTTATTACTGTTGGCGTTAACTTTGACAGCTGGCTGAGACAATGTTGTCAGGTTTTCTGCACTGGAAAGTTACATGCCTCCTCTCTCCTCTCCCTTCTGCTCTCTGCAGAAGGAAGTCACTTTTAAACACACCTCTAACTTAAGGAGCAGAGAGTTATGGTCCACTCTTTAGAGAAAACTATCCTGATACAGTATTTTTAATTCGTTTGCACAGGAGAGTTGTCTGTCCTCCCTCATGTCTTTACATATTCAATCATTTGCTTATGTCAGTATGAAGTCAATAATATATTTGAGGTGTAGCTTATTATTATTTTATTTGTTTTATTCTCCAAATTGTCACAGTTTCAACTCTAGCCAACTATTTGTTAGTTCCAATGCCCCTTTGACATTCCCCATCATCTGTGAGTGTGTCTGTGTGTGTGTGTCTTAGCACTTACTTTCTGGAACTACAAGATGCTTCAGGCTCACCTTAAGTTCTTCTCTTCCTCAATACTTCAATGAGGCTGTGTGCAGTGGCTCGTGCCTCTAACCCCAGAACTTTGGGAGGCCAACATGGTGGCTCAACTGACCCCAGAGGTTCAAGACCAGCCTGGACAACATAACAAAACTGTCTCTACAAAAACTACAAAAATTAGCCAGGTGTGACGGCATGTGCCTGTGGTCCTAGTCACTCAGGAGGCTGAGGAGGAGGTTTGCTTAAGCTGTGAGGTTGAGGCTACAGTGAGCCATGATAGCACCACTGCACTCCAGCCTGGGAAACAGGGCAAGACCCTGTATCAAACAAACAAGCAAAGTCTTTCAATCGGCCATCTCTCTAATTAGAATGTCAACTGAGGTTCTCATTCTATCACTCAGCAAAACATGCCTTTGGAACTACACATTTAGCAGGGTCAAGGGAAAATTGACTTAATAATAACACTGCTTCTTCGTAGAGTGGCAGCTGAAATACTGTTCCCTTCTTATTAAGGTAGTCTTTTGCAATGATGGCAACCATGATATCAACCTTTATTTAAATGTGTATTTAAACTGTATTCACTTCCATTTTCCTTTGATTCCTGTTGTGAAAGAATGATAATTGATTCCTAATATCCATTCTCTACTTCTCCTTTTAGTTACGCACATGACCACCTTTAATATATTTTCTAGGCTTTGCATATGAGCAAGAACACATGACTGATTTCTCACCAAGGAGGTAAGAGCAGAAATGTTCTGATTATTGTTTTCAGGCAAGACACTGGTTTCCACTCCCCATCCCTACTCCTTGCTGGCTGGAATGTAGAGGAGGTAGAGAAATATCTTGGATCACAGAGCATCTTCCCACTGGCAGAGCAACAAAGTAGAAAGACCCTGCATTGCCCATTCCACAAAGCCGCACGTTTGCCGTATGTGCTTGAGCTCAGAGTAGGGCAACAGAAAAGTAACTCTCCTCTATAGGATTCAGCAGCTGAGCACATTATCTTAAATAATTTTCTCCAAGTTCCTTGCACTTCAATGCTACATTAAAAGTAAATACCTGGCTGGGCGCGGTGGCTCAAGCCTGTAATCCCAGCACTTTGGGAGGCCGAGACGGGCGGATCACGAGGTCAGGAGATCGAGACCATCCTGGCTAACACTGTGAAACCCCGTCTCTACCAAAAAATACAAAAAACTAGCCGGGCGAGGTGGCGGGCGTCTGTGGTCCCAGCTACTCGGGAGGCTGAGGCAGAAGAATGGCGGGAACCCGGGAGGCGGAGCTTGCAGTAGGCTGAGATCTGGCCACTGTACTCCAGCCTGGGCGACAGAGCGAGGCTCTGTCCCAACAAAAAAAAAAAGTAAATACCTAAAATGTACACAATATTTTGTGGGCCATCATTTTCATCCTTTAGCCCACTGGCTACTGCTTCTGACTTGTCCTGGATGTGCTTAGCCTTCTGGGTGGCTCCTAGTAGTTTCTCTTTCTTACATAATTACTGATTTCAAGCCAGACTGAGATCACATAATTGAGTTGACACTAAAGCTGTTCTCAGAGGTGTGTGCACATTACAGTCTTCAGGGGATTTGGTAAAATGTTGCTCATGCCTGGATTCCACACTCAGAGATGCTCATTTAATTGGTCGTAGGGTGTAGCTTGGACATTAATATTTTTAAAAGTTCCCCCCAAAAATTCTAATAGGCAGCCAGTGTTGAAAACCATCGTCCTCAATGCGAGAACAAGCCACGTGTGTGCAAAGTTAATCCCCATAATTAACCTGTCTAGTCTTGCATGCACACTGATATTTGAAGCAGTTGATCTAACACTGGCTCTCACAGACTGACACAAACACTTTATTAGTGCTCCGTACATCAACAGAACTCAGCTGCTTTGTGGCTTACAGGGTGTACATACTGCTCCACACACCAACAACTTAAGGCCTGGAACAACTCTCCTTTCCCTCTTTTGAAATGTTGGTCTCATCCATGCTTGCTTTGGACAAGCTATGGTTAAAAAAGTCAACTCCAACATCCTGCAACTTGAAGCAGGCCTGTTGTTCCTGCAGGGCGCTTGCATACTGGCTAGCCAGAATTGAACTCTTGTCTCAGTTCTGTGTGCACACTGAGGCTGCTGACATAGGCTGCCTTTGGCTGAAGCATTTGTGCACTGCTCATTGATTGCCTTACAGATTCAATAAATGTGTCTAAAAGAAGAATAATGAAGGAGAATATGCATCTTCAGGTATCAAAATTGTTATGCAGATGTGGTAATTAAAGGGTATCATTTAAGAATAGGTACACATGGCAGGGCGCGGTGGCTCACACCTGTAATCCCAGCATTTTGGGAGGCCTAAGTGGGTGGATTGCCTGAGCTCTGGAGATTGCGACCAGCCTGGGCAACATGGTGAAACCCTGTCCCTACTAAAGTACAAAAAATTAGCCCGGCATGGCAGCATGTGCCTGTAGTCCCAGCTACTGGGGAGGCTGAGGCAGAATTGCTTGAACTCAGGAGGTACAGGTTGCAGTGAGCTGAGATCACGCCACTGCACTCCAGCCTGGGTGACAGAATGAGACTCCATCTCAAAAATAAAAATAAAAATAGGTACACACACCACTGAGATAGACTAGAGTTACTCGAGTTACTAATAGTTACTGTTATAAATAGTAGCTTCCGGGAACACAGGTGATATTACCAATGAGTCGGAATAGATTGAATTACTTAATGATGGGTCAGCTGGCCTGTTATACGGAAAACAATATAATTAGATGGTTACATAGCACAACTCAGGAAATATATTCCTGATGTACACATCTGAGTGATAAATGAAACTTTTTTTTAAAATTTAGACAATATAGAATAATATACGCATAAACTCAGAATATGGAAGAATCTTTTGAACAAAATAGAAAAAGCACAAAGAATGATGAAAAACATGGAGATAGTACACGTACTAAACTTAAAATATTTTGACAAAATAAACACAAAAACAAATCAGGAGGTACCTGAATTACCTAAGCCAACAAAATTAGCAGAATAAGCCAATAAGGAATTAGCAACAAATAAATTGGATCTAACTATGGCAATCTTATGCTTTGTTTTATGTTAAACAAAAATTAAAAGATTGCAAAAGATTGCTCGAAGCTGCTGTCATTTGTTCTACATCTCAAAAAAATACAGAATAACAATAAATATATTTTTTAAGCATGTACATGGAAAACAATAGAGGCAAAGCAGGAAAGGATATACACCTATCTTAGGGAAGGAACAGTGTAATCGAATTAAGAACTTCAATAATACATTTGAAGTTTAGTTTGCTTAAACATTATTTGAAACAAATAAAGAAAAATGTATTCAATTCTGTGGGAATAAATGGTTTTATTATTTTATAATTTTCTCTGAATATTTGAAATTATGAATAATTTGAAAATGACTTTCGAAAAAGAGGTAAGATACATCAAGAACTAAGAGAAATATGCTAGAGTTCTCAGATTATGGATTATTTTATTTAATTTTTTCCATTTAACTCTGATACTTTCCAAACATTTTATAACAAAAATGGCAACTGTTGCAATAGGAAAAATATTTTTGAAAGTGAAAGTCTTTTTATTTTTCCAATTTTTCTAATAAATTGAAAAATATAAAATCAACCTATCTCTCTCCTTTGTCTCCATCTATCTCTATGCATTTATCTATCCTTTATTTATTTAATTTATGTATCTACCTATCATCTATCTATCAACTATATCCATCATATCTAAAACCAAATGCACCGGAGAGCTTATAATTTAAAGCAAAAAAATTTTTTCCTAGACATTTCTATTTGTTGTCATCAGAGCAAACTGACTTTTCATTTTTCTATTTTCAGTATTACTATAGGTCATTCTGACTTTCAATATTCTGTAGAGAAAATTGTCTTTTGTATTTGACGTAAATATGAATTAATCATGTATTAAGAAAACCATTTGCTTCCAAACAAATCAGTAGTATGTTAGGCCTTTCCTGCAGTGCTATAAAATTCAGCTTGAATACTGCTGCAACAAACATACATGTGCGTGTGTCTGCATAGTAGAATGATTTATAATCCTTTGGGTATATACCCAATAATGGGGCTGGGTCAAATGGTATTTCTAGTTTCAGATCCTCGAGGAATCACCACACTGTCTTCCACAAGACTTGGAACCACCCAAATGCCCATCAGTGATAGACTGGATAAAGAAAATGTGGCACATATACACCATGGAATACTAAGTAGCCATAAAAAAGAATGAGTTCATGTCCTTTGCAGGAACATGGATGAAGCTGGAAACCATCATTCTCAGCAAACTAACACAGGAACAGAAAACCAAACACTGCATGTTCTCACTCATAAGTGGGAACTGAACAATGAGATCATAATGGGCACAGGGAGAACATCACACACTGAGGTCTGTCGGGTGGTGGAGGGCAACAGGAGGGATAGCATTAAGAGAAACACCTAATGTAGGTGACGGGTTGATGGGTGCAGCCAACCACCATGGAATATGTATACCTATGTAACAAACCTGCACGTTCTGCACATGTATCCCAGAACTTAAGTACAATAAAAAAAGAAAATATTCAAATTAAAGCACAAAAAAAGAAAAAAAATTCAACTTGAATTTTATACTTGAGACTGAGTAATTTATAAGAAAAGAGGTTTAATTGCTTCACATTTCTGTAGGCTGTACAAGAAGCATGGCACCAGCGTCTGTCTCTGGGGAGGCAGATTTTAACTCATGTTGGAAGGGGAAGGGAAAGCTTGCACGTCACATGGTGAAAACAGGATCAAGGGCACAGGAGCAGGTCCCACATTTTAAACAAACAGATCTCATGAGAACTCACTCACTATCCTGTGGATGGGACAAAGCGGACGGCGCTAAGGCATTCATGAGGGATCCGCTGCCATGATCCAATCACCTCCCACCAACTCCCACCTCCAACGTTGGGAATTACATTTCAGCAAGAGATTCAGGGAGGCAAACATCCAAACTATCAGCCAGTGAGGCTGAAAGGATGGCACTGAACTGTTCTGCGTTGGGAAGTAAAATTAAAAAAAAAAAAAAAAAAAAGACTCTCTAAATTCGAGGTACTGAGGTTTTTCATAATTTAGATACAAATATGAAAATACAAAAAACTAGCCGGGCGTGGTGGCAGCGCCTGTAGTCCCATCGACTCGGGAGGCTGAGGCAGGAGAATGGTGGGAACCCGGGAGGCGGAGCTTGCAGTGAGCTGAGATCGTGCCACTCACTCCAGCCTGGGCGACAGAGCGAGACTCCGTCTCAAAAAAAAAAGAATTATCTATATTTTCCTAGTAACACTAATTCTTTATTTCCCACTTTTCTTTCAGAAATTATGAGAACAGAAACCAATCCATACAGTGGGTTGTATGGAAATATACAAATTAGAATATTCACAGATAAATGAAGGAAAATACTCTGGAAATTATATGCAGCACATTGGTTAAGGCTCTGGTTTTGTAAATTAGTAATCTAATAGATTCAGGATATTAGACCCTTATTAAGTATATTATTTGCAAATATTTCCTACATTTTATGGATTGTCTTTTCAATTTCCTAATACAGTCTTTTGGAACACAAAAGTTTTTAAACTTGATGAAGTCCAGTTTATATTCTTTCTTCGAATGCTTATGTTCTGGATATCATATGAAACAAATCATTGACAAACTTAATGTCATAAAAAAGTATGCCTGTGATTTATTTTAAAAGTTTTATAATTTGAGAACCTACTTCTGTTCATTTAATACGTTTTGATAAGATGTCTGAATCCATAAATTACTTAGGGCACTATGGCCATGTTTATGATATTGATTCTTTCTACACATGAGCGCGAAATGTTTTTACATTTCTTTGTGTCCTCTCTCATTTCCTGGAGCAGTGGTTTGTAGTTCCCCTTGAAGAGGTTCTTCACTTCCCTTGTTAGCTGTATTTCTAGGTATGTTATTTGCTTTGTAGCAATTATGAATGGGAGTTCATTTATGATTTGGCTCTCCGCTTGCCTATTGTTGTTGTATACAAATGCTAGCTGTTTTTGCACATCGGTTTTATATCCTGAGACTTTGCTAAAGTTGCTTATCAGCTTAAGAAGCTTTTGGACTGAGACGATGGTTTTCTAGGTAAAGGATCATGTCATCTGCAAATAAAGACAATTATTTCAATTCCTTTACTTGTTACAAGTCGGTTCACAGTTCCTACTTCTTAATTAGTCATGATCAGTATTGTGTGTCTGTCAAGGAATTCGTCTATTTCACCTAGGCTATCTACTTTTGTACACTTATTCATACCATTCCATTATAATTCTTTTTCATTTTTATAAGATCAGTATAGTAATATACACTCCTTAATTTTTAATGTTAATAATTTGATCAGTTTTTTGGTCATCCTAGCTAACGGTTTATAAATTTTGTTGAAATTTGTCAAAGTTTGTTTAATCAACTTTTGTTTATTTTCTCTGTATTTACTTCCAGTGCAATTCTGCTTGCTTTGCGATAATTTGGTCTTCTTTCCAGTCTCTTAAGATTCAATGTTTCTTTATTAATTTATTTATTTGTTTTTATTTTAGGAATTTACAGCTACAAGTTTTACATCAAAATTGTTTTAGCTGAATTCCATAAGCTTCAGTATGTGTTTTATTATTATTATTATTATTATTATTATTATAATACTTAAATTCTGGGGTAGATGTGCAGAAGGTGCAGGTTTGTTAGGTATACACGTGCCATGGTGGTTTGCTGCATGATTCATCCCAAGTATTTACTAATTTTTCTTGTGACTTTTTCTCTGTTTAGTAATTTCATTCTATTATTGTCAAAGAAAATGACTTCCTTTGTTAAAACTGAAACTTTTAAAAATTTATTGAAATTTGGTTTTAGGCCAAATAGATAGTCTGTTCTGGATAATGTTCCATATTCACTTGAGATGAATATGTACCCTGATATTAGTGGATGGCGTGTTCTGTTTATGTCTGTTTGATCTTGTTGGCTTATAGTGTTTATCATGTTCTCCATTTCCTCATCAATCTTCTACGTAGTTGTTAGATCCACTACTGAAAGTTAGTATTTTTGTCTCTAATTATTACTGTCAAATTTTCTACTTTTTTTCATTTCAATCAGTTTGTTTTATGCATACTGTGATTCTGTTGTTAAATGCATATATTTTAATAAATGTTATCTCTTCTTATTAAACCTTTTATAATTATAAAATATCCCTTTTATCTAGTAATTATTTTTGGTCTTAAAATCTCTTTTACTTGATGTTAAGATAGCTATTATTGGTTACAGTTTTTATAATATCCTTTTTAAATCTATCATTTTACTTTCATTCCATTTTGTGTTTAAATCTAATGCACATCTTTTGCATACAATATAACATCAGATCATTTTTTAAAAATTCATTCTGTCAACTTCTACCTTTTCACAGAGTGGTCAATCTATTTACTTTGGATGTAGTTATTAATAAAGTAAGATTTATGTCTGCCACTTTATTTGATTTTATATACTGTTTGTCCTTTTTATTATTTTATTCCTCAATTATTGCACTCTTATGTTAAATAAATATATTCTACTGTGCTACTTAAATTATGCTGTCATTTATTTTATTTTATTTTTGTTATTTTCTTAGTAGTTGCCCGGGAAATTAAAATAGCCATCGGAATTTATAACAATCTAGTTTAAATTAAATCCAAGATGATTTAAGATTATATAAAAATTTGCTTTTGTATATTTCTATTTTTCCTCTCATTTGTGCTACTATTTTTATACTCATTACGTATTTACTCATTGTATGTCACATGTGGAAGAAAAAGTTACAAAAATAAACACAGGTGTACTGTATTTTGTGTTTACTTTTGTAGTTACTTTTACCAAAGCTCTTCATAGTATTGTGTGGACTTAAATTTTTTTTTCTAGTGTCCATAAGTTTAAAAGTTTTTTCTACTGTCCTAATATTTCTTTCAGGACAGATATGTTGTGTATAAATTTTCCTGGTTTGTGTTTAAATGGGGATCTCTTCACTTCTTTCATTTTGAAGTATAATTTTACTGTGTATAGAATTCTTGGTTGACTTTTCTTTTTTTCAGCATTTTGCATATATCATCCCATTGTCTTCTAACCTTTATGGCTTCTGATGAAAAATCAGCTACTAATCTTATTAAGGATACCTTGATGAGTTGCTTCAATATTCTCTCTTTGACTTGCATTTTGATAGTTTGGCTATGATGTGTTTCATTGACTATGATGTGTTTCATTGCAGATGTCTTTGAATTTTTCATACTGGAGTTTATTGCGTTTCTTGGATGTGCATGTTCATGTCTTTCAACAAATATGTGAATTTTTTTAAAATTATTTCTTCCATACTTTTTCTGTCCCCTTTTCTTTCTCATCTCTGTAGGAGACTGTCATCATGTGTATGCTGGAATGCTTGCAGTGTCCCAGGGGTCTCTTAGGCTTTGCCCTTTCCCTTTTAAAATTATTTTTTCTGCTATTTTATTAACAAAATAAATCATTTTAATTAATCCATTTTCAAATTCACTGATTCTTCCTACACTGTCTTATATCTTCTGCTGAACTACTCTAGTACATTTTTATTTCAGTTATTTTAATTTTCAACTCCAGAATTGCTATCTTTTGGTAATTTATATTTCTTTATTGATATTCTTTTTTTTTTTTATAGAAAACCTAGGTTTATTTGTTAAGCTATTACAAAAACAAAACAATTACCATTTGAAGTACTTTGAGGACTTCATCCAAGACTCACTTGCTCTGTTACAGAAACTAACCTAAAAGGCTGGAAATTAAAGGATATAACCTAAGAGTTTGTAACAGCAGACTGATAAAACATGGCAAAAGGAGCTCTCTCTTTCCTACCCAGTCTACCTACACCAAGCTCCTGTGCATTTTCACCACATAAATCTGCTAGCTTACAAAAGATGCACATAGTCAAGGCAGGAATTATAGGCCTACTCAGAGGGTACCCAGACACAGAAAGTTTTGGGGTAAATAATAAACTACAAATACCCTCTTGGTTAAGTTAATTCATCAAGTTAATAAAGGTCATATTATCTATCTTCTGCTGGTGACAACTTATTGTCTCAGTATAGTCTGTCTCAAGAAGGAACTGGTTCAGGTTGGGTTGTGGAAAAGGAAAAAGACTTCCATCAACTTCACTCCAGAGTGGAAGAGGCACCAAGTTCTCTCCTACAGTTAGGAGCAGAATCTTAAACCTGCATAAATCATTTTCAGTGATCAACATCTGCATCCTCAAACTGTCCAGCAACTGTTGGTGTGGTATCCACCTCCATCCCATCTTCATAATCTCTTACTGAATCTTCTGTCCTGACCCCAGCCATATTATACTGGCTGCTCACAGACTGAGAGAGCATTCCTTCTAATCTCTCCAATGTGGCTTGGCCTTCTGCTGTTAGATGGGATAATCCTTCTTCATAGGTGTAAAATGTAGGGATGTCCCCCTGTCCTTGTTCATGTGCTTCCCACATCATATTCTTCTCCATCGTAGTCATCTGAATCCTCATCCTCAGGATCTGGATGCAAGGCCTGGCACTCGCACATTGCAGTGAACATCGCCTCCAATGCTGATTTATCACTAGGCACAAATCTAAATTCAGTAATAGGTTCAACATCATCATCACTGTCTTCCTCTTATTCATCAGCAACAGGTTCTTTTGATTCTTCTTCAAATTTGGCATTCACCATAACATACAAATGCTCTCCTAGACAGTCACTTCGGTCCCTGGATAATGCATGTAAACTAATGGTGGGGTATTCCAGTGAGAATCCTAATCCAGAACCATCTAACCAAGACAGGCGGCTCTCAGCGATGTAAAGGGTACCAGTGCCGAGGCCCTTCCCGTTCAGCACAGCCTCGGTGTCTGGTTGTTGCCACAGGAGCCCCTCCGCCGGCCCAGGAGGCGGGAAACTTTTGAGGAAGCTCATAGCAGCAGACAGTGCGACAACACAGCCCCTGAGGGAGTTAGAACACAGCAATCGATATTCTTTACTTGGTTAGACATTACTCTCATACTTTCTTTGAATTATTTTTGCTGTTGCTTAGCTATTTTCTTGGACTAATTCCTTAATATCTGTATTATTTGTCGTTTGTGGTCATTGTACTCTCTGCTCAGTTAGCTTGAGTCCTATTTCTTAGAAGGCTACAACCAGTAATCCCCTAGTGTTTGCTCATTCATTTTGAGTGCATTTTGGGACACAGCTCAACACTCAGTCAGGCAGTGTTTACAATTCTGCTTTAACCCCCACCCCCTATATGAACAAGGTCTCAAAGTCTAGCAAAGGTAAGAGTCTTACTTAGGGTATTTCTTGGACATACACAGGGACATTCCCAAACGTGTAAGCTTCTCAGTTTGTGTTGGAAATATGTCAGAGATATTTAATTATTTGTTTATTTTATTATTATTATTATTATTATTTGAGATGGAGTCTCACTCTGCCACTAAAGCTGGAGTGCAGTGACATGATCTTGGCTCACTGCAACCTTTGCCTCCCTGGTTCAAGGGATTTTCCTGCCTCAGCCTCCCAAGTAGCTGGGATTACAGGTACTCGCCTGACTAAATTTTGTATTTTTAGTAGAGACGGGGTTTCCCTTTGTTGGCCAGGCTGGGTCTTGAACTCCTGACCTTAGGTGATCCACCTGCCTTGGCTCCCCAAAGTGCTGGGATTACAGGCGTGCCTGGCCATGTCAGCATTTTTAAAGCTCTCTATGGACATCTCAACCCATAGCTTTTTAGTTTTTGTTTTTGTTCAGTTTTTTGTTTGCCTCACCCATTCTTGCCATCTCTGGCATCTGGGATATTAAACCATCACCACTGATTGTTTTTGGCAAGGGTTCTTGAGGCAAAAGCTACACTAGGTAGGATCAGATTCAGGTCAAATCATTAAAATCCCTGCAAATGAGGATTTTTTTAGGGTGCTAGCAGTAAGACAAATAATTACAATTTTCTGGAAGCAAGCTTCAGATGGTTTCTACACCACCTTCCCCAACCCCATAAAAGGCTGTAGATTTCTGGTTTTCATTATGATGCTGGGGCTGCTGACTTCAAACCGGTCACAAATCCAGAGAGATAAAAGAAAATAGGGCATGTTAAAACATACTCACCATTCTTACTAATATGCAGACGTTTTTCTTAAATTAATATGCTCCAGATTCTTTCAGAACTTTGGTTGATTTTTGTAGTTCTAGAAATGTCAATTTCCCACAACTTTTGTCAGTATGTTCTTTGCTTTGAGACAGGAGACAGATGTCACCATGTTTGTTTTATTTTGAGGATTGTATAAAATATATTTTAAAATATCTACACATATATTTTGTTTCACTAAGACCTGCGAAGGATGATATATTGTTAGAAATGTAAAACGTGGCAATAGAAACATCAGCATTAAAACCCTACTAAATTTGATTTTACTTTAAGTTGCCTGCTTCTTCTCAAATTCAGCATCATCATTCTAGCCCAGTCTCTGGATTATTTAAATTTTCTTGACTCTTGCCTTCCATTATTCACACCATCTGAAACATTTTGGTGTGACGAATCTTCCTAAGACTGATAATTCCATTTTCTTACTTTCAGAAATCTCCACTGGCTGCTGAAGTAAATCTTCTTGAGTTATGATCAAAGGCAGTGCATAATGTGGGTTTCGCCTTTCTCCCAGGGAACATAGTCCCTGGCACTGCCCTCCTGGGACCACATGACTGTGCTGCTCAAAGTGGAGTCTCAAAACTGGTTCTGGTCCAGGGACTATATATTGCGGAGTCAAGAGTGAGGAGAGGCATTTGGAATGACTATTTAGACAATTTCATGGCGCTTGAAATTATTGCATCACTTAATATTCTCTAACAACGGACTTGTTTCATTAACCAAGTTATAAACTGATTCGGAAGTCAACAAATTCCACTGGTGAGTCACATGTGGCAAGAGCCAAATACCAGTCATGTTCAACTGTATCACTTTAAAATATGAGGTAGTTTAAGGTGAATTTGTCAATTATAATCAAAATGTATAAAAATCTAACAATATGTAACAATTAATTTGTTTTATAGCTTGTTTTTATAATCTTTTTTTTAAATTTCACATACTTCGGTCTAATTTATAGTCAAGTATTATCCTTCAGTCACAGTAAATAAAATCATTTTTCTTTTCAATCCTAATTTACAAATAGTGAAACAAGCTTCACTAGAATTTTTGTCAAGTAAGAACACATTTTTTTTCTAAATGAAGTAATGACTATAAATTGCATGATACTAAAGAAGTGATTCTGGAGAAATATAAGTATTAGTTTTACTCAGATTTATAATCACAAATGTTTATTAAGTTCAGTTTTGTGGTCATAATTGATAAGTGCTAAAATTATTCTGTTATTTTGAATATATATTGGTTAGTGAAGCAATGAAACTATAAACTAAGCATAAGCTGCATTTAAACACATAAAAATAAGTTCAAAGTCAAAAACATTCACAGAACAAAATGTTTAATTAAAACCCTGACATAAGCAAAGATTCAATATTTTACATTGGTGCTTTTAGGGTTCTTGTAAAGTGGCACTTTAGGTTACGAAGAATGAAAAATCGTGTCCAGTTGCCTAACCATTAGTGAAGGTCTGCATCAAAGAGCTTTGCTTGTAAATGATGAATAAACTGCCTAAAAGTTAGTATTTTAAGAACTGCTTTTCCTTAACATCACATAGCTCAAATTGTTTAGGCACTCATACTAATGGGAGAATATGTCAAAAATATATGAGATTTTTTTTTTTCATTTCAGCACAATAAATAACAAAATATGAAATGTCACTTCTGTTCTTAAGGGGATTTGAATATAATGAGGAAGGAAGAGTAGAACTCGTCGGTTACAAGTGTATTCTTGAAAATCATATCCAACTCTGAACTGTATAAAACCATCAGGAATTATGTTGTCATAAGAAGTGGTTTGGAGTCTTTTCTAGAGGTGTGTTCTCATGATAATTACCCATATTAAGGAGCTTGTGCTAGAATATAAATCAACATATTGTTTTTAAGCAATGAGACTGCCTTACTATAGGGAAAAAATCCTCAGCTGAACAACAAAAAGGACACTTTTTAACTGACTAAGAAAATAGGCCGGGCGCGGTGGCTCAAGCCTGTAATCCCAGCACTTTGGGAGGCCGAGACGGGCGGATCACGAGGTCAGGAGATCAAGACCATCCTGGCTAACATGGTGAAACCCCGTCTCTACTAAAAATACGAAAAACTAGCCGGGCGACCTGGCGGGCGCCTGTAGTCCCAGCTACTCGGGAGGCTGAGGCAGGAGAATGGCGTGAACCCGGGAGGCGGAGCTTGCAGTGAGCTGAGATCCGGCCACTGCACTCCAGCCCGGGCGACAGAGCAAGACTCCGTCTCAAAAAAAAAAAAAAAAAAAAAAAAGAAAATATATTAATTTTAAAGTTTATTCCACAATTCACATATTCTTCTAAAAGTTTCCCCACCATAATCCAACTGTCTTATATAGAATAGTTACTGTTTATAACAACCTTTTTGGTTATTATATAATAAGAAAAAATAACCTCAAAGATTACTGAGGAGGAAACTTTTATTAAGAACACTTGAATGATGAAATGACCTGCAGTATTTTTGCAAGAAAAGAAGTCAGCTATTCTCAACTTAAAAAAAATCTTCTGTTTTTCTGATCAACTTCTTAAAGATGTAAATTAGACAGCCAATCTTATTTATCTAACATTAATATCTCTTTTTAAGTCTTAGTATTAACATTTCTATGTAAGATGGGAATAGAATACGCTTTTCAATGGTGCATAAGGCTAAAGGGCAAAATAAAATTTAGAATTTAGAAATTTTGCAGATTTTTAGGACAAGTTCCATTATTCATAACCATTATGAAAAAAGTGAATGATATTCTTGGTTTCCCATCTGTTGCCAGACACTATTTATAACTTATTTATATCACAAGGTCGCAAACCCATAAAACCCATCTTTCTGTTTTTAATTCCTTTCAGCACCAAATATGCTACCTTAAATATGGTAAATATTATTGTTTAAGAAGTGCGTAAGCTGTCTTGGCCTAAAGCCAGGATTAAGGCTGAACTCTTACTCTTCATCTCTAGTTCAATATTCCAACCTGTATTAGGGCATCTATTTTTTATCTGCATTAATTTCGATGGGAAACTTCTGAAAAAAATGTGATAAGAACAGATAGACTTGGATGCAGGTAGACAACATAATATATTGTGGAGGTGTAAGTGGACTGGGACTTAGTGGAAACAAAAAATAAAAGAAAAATAAACTGATAATTCCAAAAAGCTTTTTAGCTTCTCTTACATGAAAATGAATACCGTGGAAAAGTAGTTTCATCCAGTAGTCATGACATATTTTGTTCTCAAGACTCGTTTCTTTGTTTGGTATTAGACCATCTAGTTTGTTTATTGGTTTGGAATATGTTAATTCTGTTTTATTCTTGATGTTTTTCTGTAAAAATTTTACCATATTTACTTGATTTCAAGATTGTTGTCAACTAGTAAGACAGTCTTCTCAAGCAATACATAAAACCTAAAAAGATATAACTGTGATCCTCCACCTTACTGATGTCTAGTATTTTAGTACACATTTCTTTTTATTATACTCACCACGGTAGACTTTGTTAAAGGCAGTATGAGATTGAGATTGAGATTACACACAATTGTCACTTTGTTCATTGCTACTTTGTCTTGAATTTGACTCTCTTTCTTTTATACAAAAATGCATCATTTATTAGTCTTTTAACATTATTAAGAATCTTCTGCAACTGTTTAGTGGTTGTTTTAAGGGTTTTTTTTTTTTTCCTAATTTTGCTTACTCATGAGCAATAATTCAGTTAGATGTATAGTTGTAAACCAAAGTCTTCCCTAGAGTCCTTTATTTGAAGAGTTATTGTTATTTCTTATAAGAAATATGATGCCTGACTAATTTTCTCTTCTGGTAGGTAATCTGTTGGAGCAAGCCTTGGTCTTTGCAAGCAGAGCACATTCAAGCGATTTTATAAAGGGACTGTACATGCTGATGTGGGTGAGGCTAAGGAAACAGACAAGAAATGTTGATGTCTTCCAGGGTCCCACACACACATAAAGGGGGATCCAGCATTCCTTTAAGCCTGTACCTAAAAGCTGAGGAAGTAACGTTTCCAGAACCCGGGTGACAATCGGAGCAACAGAAGATGTCACCATACAGGGATGAAGCCCTGGGCAGGACCACACTAAAGCAGGGGATGCAGGAAACAAATATTCTGTGCCGCTCTCCCTCTAGCTTTGCAATCCTCTGCCAGTTTCTTGCACGGGCTGAAACCAACTAGGCGCTGGGGAGCAGGCAACCCCCATGGGACCTGAGCTGTAAAAGTCAGCGTCCCAGATTATGAAGTGTGCAACAGCAGCAGAGACAGACGGAGAGTTAATCCAGGGAAAGGAGAACCCGGAGCTTGTGTTTTTCCCTCTTAACCTGTTAACTTTTAAGACTTTTCTCTTTGACTTTGAGGTTTCAGCTTATCTGATAGTCTTAGATACAGACTTGCTTTCATTGGTCTCATTCATAAGCTAGTATCTTCTTTCCATCTGACAATCTTCATCTTGACTTCAGTCTGGCAAATGGCCAGTCCTTGAGCGCTCATCCTACAATTCTTATTTTCCTGCTGTAGGTGGGCGGGCTGTCTACTTTCCTTGATTCTTAATCCCCATCCACCATCTCAGATCATTAGTAGAGAGGTTGCTTTTAATGGAATTTCATTGTGGAAAATATTCTATAAATATATTTCGAGTTTGCTACTGCTAAAACATTAAGGATTTTACCTGTTCTAGACTCATTTTGATACTCAAAAAACAACAGTGATTACACCATGCAAATCCTCTATGTCCTCCCCTTTGTGTCCTAATAGAATTCTAAGATTTCTGATTTCTCACCATGAACTCTATTTCTTTTTTTTTTTTTTTTTTTTTTTTTTTTTGAGGCGGAGTCTCGCTCTGTGGCCCAGGCTGGAGTGCAGTGGCCGGATCTCAGCTCACTGCAAGCTCCGCCCCCCGGGTTTACGCCATTCTCCTGCCTCAGCCTCCTGAGTAGCTGGGACTACAGGCGCCTGCCACCGCGCCCGGCTAATTTTTTGTATTTTTAGTAGAGACGGGGTTTCACCATGGTCTCGATCTCCTGACCTTGTGATCCACCCACCTCGGCCTCCCAAAGTGCTGGGATTACAGGCGTGAGCCACCGCGCCCGGCCTATGAACTCTATTTCTAACTGTGGCTCTTGTTTGCTTGCAATCTTCCTTGCCCCTTTCTTAGGATAGTGAGAGCATTTGTTTTTTCTGTTCCTAGATGCATGAACAATGCAGCTCTCAGAGGTTTTAAGCTCTTAAAGGTTTTTATACCATTGACGTGTTCCAACTCTGCTTCACCGAAACCCGAGCTCCCATTTCCTGTACTTACTTAGGAATTAATACCATTTCTCCTAATTCCTACTTGTGGGTCCAAAGCCTCCTACAGCAAGTCTTTATTCTTTTAGCTTTGAACACACACTTAAAAATACACTTGATTTTGTTTTTTCTGGTTTGGAACTCAGCTATCTTACATTTTATCAAGCATTTCTATGTGTTTGGAAGAGAGGGCAACCCATCCTCTCTGAACGGTACTGAACAGTTTAGTTACTGACAGTACTGAACAGTTTAGTTCAGTACTGTCACCTACATGATGTATGAGAGACAGCACTCTCCCAAGTCTATGAATAGGAAACCTGAAACTATTCTAAATAATTCTGTTTAATACGCTTTTTTTCTCTTCTAAGATGACCAACAGAATATGACAGTTCGTGTTTTTAATGGGCAGAAGGGGAATTGAATAGTTCATCTCTTGAGGCCCTTCAGAAATGTTAGAAAATTGTTTTCTTCTTCGCACCTGACTGAGTTGCCATTAGCAGTGTGACTGATGTCTCTGCTTTGTCTTGGGAGACTGTGTATTTGTGAACAGTTCACTTTCATGTTGAGAATTACTTCCAGCAGAATTTGTTTCTTTTCATATGTGTAAGCCACAGCGCTCAGCTATCTGTAAGCATCTGCCAAGCAGCAATAGGTTTCTTCTTCTATCAAACAATATGGTTGCTTTTGTATAAGATCCATTCATTACTGTCCAAGGAATTTAAAAACTTATTCTTTCCATTTCTTTAGCAATTGACTTGCTATTCTTATTTATTATTTCACTTTATCTTTACAACACATGACAGTCTCTGATATTTTTCAAGTGTAGGGCTGAGCTCCTTGTAATTATAATTTACATTATCAACTCTCCCGGTTAGGTATTATCTCAATATACAGTGGAAAAAATTAACACTCACACGGGCTGAGTAACTTGCCCAGTTTCCTGGTAACAAAGATGGAATTTGAATTAAGTTTTATATCATTGTATATCCTAAAAACTACATACCACTCTCATGGCTTTCAACTTTCCAGATACACAAATTGTAACAGAGATGTTGCTTAACACATTCTTGGCCAAATACTCATCTAATTCCTTTGACTTTCAAGTCAGTATATTTTCTACTGTAGAACACTTTTCTAAAATTAGAAGGTGTGTTCTTACCACTTTCATTTTGTCCAGAATCCCTGCCCAGGACATATTCAAGCCTGGAATGCAAGCTATTAGGGTTCTTGGCAGCATTTTCATGTCTGCATTTGTGAGGAGCCACAACACTGAAAGATAAATACGTAGAAATTCTACCAAAATAATTAACATATCTCATTAATCCTACTTATACCTTTATTCAACCAGTTCAAAGTCTTTTTGTGTGTATCACATGCCAGGAAATGTGGCAGGAGTTGGGAAATTGGAGAATTTCCAATTCAGTGGCTGGTCTTTGTAAGTTCAGAATCAAGAATTAAAATAGGTATACAATACATAGATTAAAACAAGATCTTATGAACACAGTAGAATCATGTACACAATGGAGATACAGTAAAGACATAGGCCAGAGAAAATAACGTCAGTTGATGAGGAGGTAGTCAGATTTTATCTGTAACAGAAGGAATTTTAATTAATACCATTCCAATATGGTAGAGACTTCCCTACTTAAACCTGAGGACCTATGGAGCTATGTTGTTCCCTAAATATTATTAAAATGCTTTAGTCATTCAGTTAGTCAAAAATATTATTGAATGCCTTTGCTTTTCCAGGAACTGTGGGGTGCTAAATTTGGTAAAGAAAGCCATGACCCTTACCACCAAGTAGTTTAGTTTAACGGGGAAGATACTGTTACTCAAATGAACTGAAATGTACATAAACAAACAACTATGGAATCAATACTTTAGGAACTAGATTTGAGGCACTTGGATGAATCATTCTGCATTCAAGAAGCAGTGATATGCCAACAAAGATGCCCCTGCTAATTCGGGATTTTATACTTAATTTCAGAAATGACAATAATTTTCCAAGTGGTGTTGATAAGTTTTCCTAAGAATAGCCATTCTAAGCCTGCATTTTTCATAGTTTGCTGATTCATCAGTTCTGATTACAAAGGGAACAAGGCTAATCATGGATGGAGACTGAGAGAAGAGAGAAGATGACGTTAACCTGCTCTGTGATTAACAGAATCAAAACCAAAATGAAGCAAAGCAAATGAAAACAACACAAGCCTAGCTCCAGACTACAGTAATATTAACGTAGTTATTTTGCTCCTTAACGACTTGTTTTCTTAATTTAACAAAACTTCTGGGACTAAATACTAAATTCTCCTAGTTGTGAATGTTACTCAGAAATGTCTGTGTGTGTTTGTATTTGCGTGCCTGTGTGTTTTTTGTGACTGTGTATTGGAGGCACAGATGTTAAGCAGAGAAAGGTTATTGGAGAACATTATTTGACCACGTAATTATCTTCCAAATGCTTGATGTTGGTCAGTAAGAGCAGGAGAGACTGGGGCCAGGAAAGTAGTCAATGTTTCTGAAGAAATGGGGCTGCCAGACAAATTACAGTTAGTAGAAGCTGTGGTTTGTGAAATAGTAACAATGATGCCAGATAAATTGGATGAGTAAGAAGCAATAGGGAGGGGCCAGAATGGTGGTTGAAAGAAGAAAAATGGTAGTGTGGGGAAAGCTAATGTGAGTAGCACCAGGTGTAGGAGAGGAGTTAATGCTTTATTTGTCTAGAAATAAGATGGGGGTCTGATTTTGTTTTCTCTGTTTCGCCTCCCATTTCTATAAAACTTATTTTGAAGGCAAATGAGGAACAACTTTTATCTGCTCACATTGTTTTAAGACTGGACACAAAGCAAGTGTTTTAAATACATTGAGTCTGTGGAGCAAAAATGAATTTCGAGTCAGATTTGAATATGCAGAAATATCACTCATGTATTTCTCAATAATTGAAGTGAATCTAAACATTGGGTTATCATCTCTGCTTGGTTGTAGAAAACAATTTTTCCAATTCAAGGTAAATTTAGTCATTTTTAGATTAGTTTACTTTCTAGATAAATATTTAGTTTGCTTGGGAATTGCTCTTTGCATTTTCCCTCCTATTTCTGGTGTCAGGAAAAGAATATCTCGTTATTTTATTATTTACCGTCATAATTTTTTTTTCAGCCAGAGAACACTACATTACATACAAGAAAGTTGACTAATGCTGCATCGTATTAAAACAAGATGAATGACCTGTGTTTACATGTTATCATCGTTACATGAACTACAACCAACAAAAACAACACAAATCTCAATGCTCATTTGAACAAGATTGATGAAGAACCAGGGACTACCTGCGGAAAACATTTTCTGCCTATTGTGTGTGTGTAAACCTACACCAACCAGAGTGATAAACATTAAGACTGCAACTATTTCTTTCACGTCACCTACAGTAAAGATCATTCTATAATTTTCTTCCACAGAAAAGGCTGAAATTGATGGGAATGTAATGAATTCTGAGATGTAAATGAAAATTGAGGTAATTTTGTTGCTTCAATCACTTTATTGCCATATCGCTATACCCAAAGATTAAGGGCGAAATCTTCACCAGTGATTATAAGAAGTGCAGCATTTTTAAAATAAGCAAAGCCCGGAATAACAGAATCCTGCATAAAATTATAAAGAAAGCATATTCATGCAATGCACAAAGCTTCCATTTGTGGAGTTCAGCTGGTAAGTTTGCATCACCATCACTCAAATCTGTGAGCACAGGAGGAGCTGGGCTTTGAACTTTGTTCTGATTAGAAAGGAAGGTAAGCTCACAACTTGGGAGTCAAATCATCATCAGCAGGTCCCTCTACTGACTGATTTGGACAAAAAAGTATTCTACTGCTCCGGTGACATCATTTGAAAGTGAGCTTCTTATTTGATGTTGAGAAGTGTGCTGTAGTGGCTGGGAAGGCATCAAGAGGCTGACAGGACTGAGAAATCATTATTTTTAGCAAATAATGTCAAATTTCCTAAAGCCAACTACTAGCCTTTTCTTAATATGTTTACTGTAACTTTTAAGATACAATGTTTAAAACATACACACAATTAGAGGAAATAGTAAAATAAGGCCTTGGTTACTTTTTCTGCAATATCTTAAAGCAAATTTTAGACATCATAGCATATCTCTCATAGACGCTTCTACTTTCAGCATCTCTAATACAGACTTTTTTGGGGGGCAACAGTTTTATTGAGATAGAGTTCACGTATGATATAACTTACTCTTTGATGTGTGTAAATCAATGATTTTTAGTGTATTCTCAGAGCTGTGCAACCAAAATCACACTCAATTTTGGAATACTTTACTCAGTCCTTCCTACCACAATAACCCTTAGCTATCACCCCCAATCCCCACTCCCCGCCCTCGGTCCTAGGCAACCATTTATCTAGTTTCCATTTTTATAGTATTGCCTATCCTGTGCATTTCATGTAAATGGAATTATGCAATATGTGGTCTTTTATCTGGCTACTTTGACTTAACATTTCACTAAGTTTTCAAGGTTTATCCACATTGAGCATGATTCAGTACTTAATTTCTTTTTATGGGCAAAAAATATTCAATTATATGTTGTACCATATTTTGTTTATCCATTCATCAGTTGATAGACATTTGGGTTGTTTTCACCTTTTAGCTAGTAGGAACAATTTGCTATGAACATTTGTGTACAAGTTTATGTGTGGACATATGTTTTTATTTCCCTTTGCAGTCGAATCACTGGATCATACGGTAAGTCTGTGTTGAAAGTTTTTTTTGGAACATCAAGACTGTTTTGCAACATGGCTGGACCATTTTACAGGCACACCTGCAGTGTATGAGGGTTCTGACCTCTCCACATCTTCATCAACATTTGTCCTCATCTAACTTTTTTATTCTAGCTATCCTTGTCGATGTGAAATGGTATCTTATTGCGGTTTTGCCTCCATTCCGCAATGACTAATGATGTTGGGCATCTTTTCATGTGCTTATTGGCCATTTGCAGATCTTCTTTAAATAAATTTCTTTTCATATTTTTTGATATGTTTATTTGGATTAGTTTATTTTTTCTTTCTACTCTTAATTTGTGAAAGTTCCTTATATAACATTTAAGAGTTCTACGTAGAAGTCCTTATTAGATATATGATATGTAAACACTTTCTCCCCTTCTGTTTGTTATCTTTTTATTTTCTTGATAGTGTCTTTTGAAGCATAAGTTTGTTTTACAAAGGTCAGTTTACCTATGTTTTGTCTTGTTGTTTTTGCTTTTAACATCATATCTACGATCCATTGCCAAATCGAAGGTAATGTTATTTCCTCCTAAGAGTTTTAGAGGTTTAGACCTTGTCTATTTAGATCTTTGATCCTGTTTGAGTTAATTTTTAGTATATGGGTTTTAACTGTATTTACAGTATTGCACTCTCTTGATTACTTTTGCTTTGTAATAAGTTTCATAATTAGAAGGTGTGAGTCTTATATCTTTGCTCTTTTTTTTAAGAATGTTTTGGTTATCTTGTTCCCTTGAGTTTACATATGAATTTTAGCTTTAGAATTAGCTTGTCAGTTTTTACAAAGAAGCCAGCTGGAATTTTAATAGGAATTTCCTTGAACCTATAGATCAGTTGGAGGAGTTTTAAGTCTTACAATTCATAAATATGGGGTGTCTTTATTTATTTATGTCTTAATTTCTATCAACGATGTTTTGTATGTTTCAAAGGATAAGTTTTGCACTATCTTAGTAAATTATATCTAAAGATTTTTTGATACTATTGCAAATGAAATTTTTATTTTATTTTCAGAGGGTTCATTGTAAATATATAGGAGTGCAATTAATGTTCGCATACGGATCTATTCTTCAATCTTGCTGAACTGGCTATTCATATTTTAAGAACAAAATTAAAATAAGATAAAATTTGTACATAAAATATTGTTTATAATATGTACCCATGGGAATGGTTGAATAGGGAGGGTAAAGAACAAGCTCAGTAAAACTGAAAACCTCAAAAAAATGCAGAATATTCAGCAAGGTCGTGAATATTGATATGACCAAGAAATGCGATAGGATTGGCATTGCAGATAGTGTTAGAATGTGACAGGGTTAGCATTACAGAGGAAGAGTGAGTTTTGTGCTCACATCGTCAATGAACGTTAGGGTTAAACTGAACTGTTTCCCAGTGTCCATTGGGTTGTATTTTGTAGCTTGAATGAAAATCTGTTGAACTGTAGATAACTGCATCAAAGAGTAATAGGAACGGCTGTGTTAGTGGCAGAAACTCCAAGTGAGGAGCGGATTTTTAGGGAGGAGAAGGGAAAATGGTTTGGGAGCAGGAATGAAGATAAGATAAAATAATAATGGCACTAATATCTGTGTGAAACCAAGAGTGTAAGAGTGAAAGCTTCAGGAAAATGACAAATGTAGGGAGGACCAGGTTTTAATGAAAGCAAGAAAGCGAAGGTGATTCTTCAAAGAAATTGAATCTATAGTTTGTTTTGCTGATAGCTTTCAGGGATATAGAGGAAGGGTTTGAAAACTGAGGACAATATTGTAAAATTGATCAAAAAAGGAGAAGCAGAATGTGGGGAAACTAGGTCAGGTGATGGATAATACCTTGAGACAACAATGAAAATATTTTGTAATGTTTTAAGCGCTTATCTTACTTCTGCTACTTATGCAGAGTATGAGTTTTCCCATTTATACATTTCCCCTGAATTATTTATCCATCATCATCATGATTGTTTTACTAGGTCAGTAACAGTTTATATTTACCATTAGCTTGTAATTACTGTCTTTATTTAGCATCCCTGCTTAAAATGAACCCTTTCCTGTTAAATTTACATTCTAAAAGAGATATTTCAAACAAATGGGAGATGGTCCATTTTTTTCTAGTTTCTGAAAAAATTTTAAAAGTGTGTTTTACTTTCACCTTAAAATTTAGAGTAACTATGTATTTGTGTAAAAGCTTCAGAGGTAACATACAGAAGGAAGTTTTGGGCAATGTCAACAGTAATATAGGGCATAATATAGTGAGAATATTTATTAGATACATTTTGTAGTTCAAAGAAGGTATTCTCACATAATAAAATGAAAGAAAGAAGTATTTTGATCCATATGGAGCTATGGACATGCATAGAGACTACATTGTAATCAAGAGCTAAAACACACAGATAGTCTCAAATGAATTTTCCTGCAGGATGTGGAGACCTTCAGTGCAGAACATTTGCTGACTGGGCATTGGAAACAATCCCTGTCTTTTGTATTCCATATATCTTTCCTTTTCCAGGTTGTTTGAATCACAATCTGTTAGTTGGTAGAAATCATTTCATTTGTTGTTTGGCAATTTTCCAAGTTGTTCTGGCTCTTTCTTCTCACAATTTCAGTATTCTCCTTACTCTTGTTCTATACATTTTTGTTTGGGGTACTGAAATCTTTTCCTCTGGCCCCCTAGAAAACTGGAATAGCTTAGCCTATCGGAAATGTACACTCATTACAAGAATCCAGTTTTAAACTAGAGAATAGATTGAATGATTTTTATTCCTACTACAAGATTTAGCCACTCCTTTAAAAATTTAATTCAAAGATTCCCTGAGATATCGATCAACGATATAAACAAGTTAAACGTGGACTGGGCACAGCTGTAAAAGATGGAGGTTGCCATTGCATAAATCTGAACCTTAGGGCATATTGACACTCAAAGCCATTAGTAAAAGGGTGCTATTGAAATATATGGAAATAAAGAAATTACCCCAAGAAGAGAGTAAAGCTAGAAAAAAGAAAAGGAGTAAAGGTTGCCGCCAGAGGTTCTTGCACATTTAGAAAGTAGGCATTAGAACATTACCTACAGAAAGGTTTTGAGGAGGGACAGTTAACATATCAGGAGGAAGAATGGGCTGCTGAGGTCTCGAATAAGGCAAGACAAAACAGTATTTCACAAACGAGGCAGCGGGCAAGGGAGGCTTGGCCCTTTGGAATCAGCATGTGGGAGTTTCTTCTGAGCTTGTCAAGGGCAGTTTCAGCGGTGTGTTGGCAAAAGAAAGCAGATTGAAAAGCCCTGTGGGATGAACGAAAGGTGAAGTGATTAAGGTAAGAAATTGAGTAATTAAGGTAAGGAATTCCAGTTGGAGATTTTGGATGTCTCCACATCTTGCAGGAAAATCCATTTGAGATTATTTATGTATTGTAGCCCTACATGACAGTTGAGTCTCTATGCATGTCCGTAGCTCAGTAAGGATCAAAATACATTTTTCTTTCATTGGATTATATGAATCACCCACTTATGGTCTCCACGAAATGGAGGAGACAAGTGGGTGATTGGCTGGGCAGGTGTCCAGAGCTAAAGGCACTGTCCTGGGTGCTTTGCTGTGGAGGATGCCTATGTGGAGGCTCAAGTGCAAGCAGTGACCCAGAAGGCAGAGTTAGTAAAGCAGCAGAATAAAGAGGATATACACAAGCAATGGCATGTTTAAAAAGACAAAGCCGGTCAGGTGTGGTGGTTCATGCCTGTAATTCCAGCACTTTGGAAGGCTTAGGTGGGAGGATTGCTTGAGCTCAAGAGTTCCAGACAAGCCTGGGCAACAGAACAAGACTCTCTCTCCTCTCTCTCTCTTCTCTCTCTCTCTCTCTCTCTCTCTCTCTCTCTCTCTCTATCTATCTATATATATATATATAGATAGAGAGAGAGAGAGAGAGAGAGAGAGAGAAGAGAGAGAGAGGTACTGGCTACTATATATATATAAAGGTAGCCAGGTGTGGTGGTGTGTGCTTGTAATCCCAGCTACTTGGCAGGCTGAAGTGGAAGGATCACTTGAGCCTGGAAGTAGAGGCTGCAGTCATCATGCCACTGCACTCAAGCCTAGGTGACAGAGCAAGACACTGCAAAAAAAAAAAAATAATAATAATAATAAAAAAGGCAAAGCCAGTGGCCCATTACTTCATTTACTTAAACTCAGAATAACTGGATTTTGTCTAAAATGGTCATAGACGTACACAATGTCTGTGTTATAGACATAGAAAAAGTTCTTACATCTCTAGTATCTCAGGCCTCCTCGGTTCCCCATATTTCAGATAACAAACTTTGATATCTGTTCCACCTCAGGTTGGTAGAACAGCCGACAGCTCAGAAGAGTAAAGACTCTTCTAAACAAGCACACAGTGACAGAAACAGCCCCCAAAGAATAAGAAGTTGGAGGAAACTGAAACGGGCTTGCTTAGTGATAACTGAAAACCAGACATCATGGGGCCACATCTTTTATCCCCATTTGGATGGACAATTTAAAACTGGCTTCATGATATCTCACTCAGGAGTAAGGCTCTCTCCAGAAAGATGCAGAATTCTCTATCCTGTGTTATGAGGCCTCATGGGTGCGCGGGATGGTCAGATGATCGAGAACAAGGTGTGCCCAGAGTCCATTCAGAACACATTCTGCATGGGTTGTTGCTGCCTGCTGGCAGGTGAAGGACCCCCTGGGATGGCCACAGAAGATGATCTCTCCTCTAGTCGCTGGGGTCCACTGGTGCTTATGCTACAGATTCTATCTACATCCCCTGCATTTGGGCCCAATCCCCTCATCACTCTTATCGCTTCTGTGCACCTTCCTTTGCATGATTTTTTCTTCTTTCCTTCTTCAATTTATGCAATTAATATAGTCTATGAGGGCACAAAATATTTTTTTCTCTGTAAATGTTCATTTGGATCTTTCTGTTTCTTATCTTTTCAACATTTGCTTCTGAGAGTTACTGACTTCTGGGGGCTGGGGGTGTTGTGGTTAGTTGCTACAGGTAGCAGTAAATTGACACAATTTTGTGAGCATAAGAAGTAGTGATACTTACAAGTCAAGATGCAAAAACTGTATCTGGCTACAAAGCAAAGAGGCAATGCACTCATAGACCAGTAGGTCCAAGGAATCATTTTGCATCCAGCTTTCCATGCATTCATTCATGCTCTATACATCTCCAATGTAACATACAAATGTTTGTTGCAACTGTATGCACTCATAGGAGAGAGGCACAGAGCTTGCTGCCCTTAGCAGTTTTTAGTATTAGAAAGAAAACAATGTCACGTTTCTATTTAGCCTCCTACTAGATATGTAACCCTGAGAAAACAGTTTAATTTCAGGTTCTTTATTTCTTTTATGAGACTGAACTTTCTCAATTCCCAAAGTTCTGGGTAAATTTAATAAGGAACATCTTTATGCCCTCCTCAAAATAGCTAAGGAAAATCCTACCAACAGTTACACATGGCTATGTTTTGTTCAGTTTCATTTTGTTTTTTTCTTGAAGAAAAATCTTATCTCAAATGGAATCCTTCTGTGGAAAGTGAATTAGAAGAAAATGTGTGCCAGTTATTTATGTAACAAAAATAATTGTATCAATTAGATAATTTCATATTGGAGGGCTCCTTTGATATTTACAGTAGCTTAGTGCTACCACTGCAGATACTTCACTTACACTCATGGGGAGCTGAGCTTAGGTTAAGTGCTTACCTAAATGTTTTATATTTGTAACATAAGAGATTCTCACAATATCCCTGTCATATACATACTAATGCTGTCACTATTTCACAGATGTGGAAACTTAGTCCCAGACAGAATAAACAATTTCACATGAGTTTGAAATAACTATACATTAATAAATACATACATACATAAATACGTAAATAATAACATCCTATCAAAGAGAAAAAAGAGTAAATGCTTTATCAAAGGGCTGCAACTAAGACACAGGGCATCTCATTCTAAGCTCAAGTTACCTAGGTAATTACAAGTAATTACCAAGTAATATAAACAGTGTGTATTTTATAGCATTTTTATCCTGTATGTCTCAACTTTCTACTGTAAAGCATGATATAATAAATATTTTGAAGCTGTTGCAAAGATCAAGTGAGATTTTGAAAAAGAAACAATAAAGGTCTTCCTTATATCTAAAAATATTCTCTTTCTGCAAGTTATTACTATCCTCAGTCTTTTATATTATCCACACACATTGAAGCAACCGAATTTCATTTATAGTCTGCACTAATGTACACATTTCAAAGTAAAGCTATTCATTTCTTCTGATGATGTTGTATTGCTATATTATTTATTGTATAAAACCAACTCCTTGTCACTGGGAATACAAAATGTTTAAAATTTAGAGATTATATAGGACAGAAATATTTATTCATATATTAAACTACTTGAAATGAGAGGAGTATTATAGGTTAATTATTAAAATGTTCACTGTATGGAGCCAGTGAGGGCAGTAGCTATGGAATCTACCATTTGATAAAGATAAACCAGGCACCAGTACCGAAATCTAGAGAAGATAAAGAAAACATGAAAGCCAACTAAATAGTGAAGAAAATGACAAATGGGAGAAAGGTAACACTGTAATTACTAGTTTGATTTTTACTCGGTTGTGACTAGACTTTCTGGTAAATAAATCTAACAATAACTTAAATAAGCTTATGAAAACTATGCGTTGAAATTGGTATTTTAGACTTTAGCAAATAGTTAACAGAAATAACAATCTGTGGCATGATTAATCAAACATGTACACACTCTTTATGATAAGAGAATGGAGCACTTGTGAGCATAATGTATAAGGCACCCAACTTTCCTAGATGTTCTGTGAATATTTATTACTATTGACACTTTCAAGATTATGTTTTTGTGGTTTTTATTTTTAGGACAGGGTCTCACTCTATCACCCAAACTGGAGTGCAGTGGTCAGACCACCACTCATGCAGTCTCCACCTCCTGGGCTCAAGCGATCCTCCCATCTCAGCTCCCTAAGCACCGGCACACACTACCAAGCCCAGCTAATTTTTATATTTTTTGTAGAGATGGGGGTTTTGCCATGTTGCTCAGGCTGTTCTGGAACTCCTGGGCTCAAACAATTCACCAACCTTGGTGTTCCAAAGAGTTGGGATTACACGTGTGAGCCAAAGCACCTGGCAAGTTTATGTTCAAGGATACCTTTTACTCAATGGATTCTGCTCAAAAGATTCATCTTTTATCATTCCTAAGATGAAAGAGCTGTAAGTGGATTCAAGAAATCAGAATTAAAATCTTTTAAAAAGAGTTTTTTATTTTTCTTTTCCTGTTAGGATTTATAGAATCTTTGAATTCCAAAGATTATTAAATAGAAATCAAACAGATAAGAATAGGAGACACTCAAAATTATTAATATTTATAAAGTGTGTATTTTATAGCTATTATTACATAACCATAAGAATGTAGTCATAATAGGTTCAATACAGATATTTATTGAGTAGGAGACCACTGGATAAATACATACAGAATTCGAATTATATGGTGTGAAATCTGTGAGATTTTGTTCATATTAATGAATCTCTCTATTCCTCACCACCTCTGCACGTCACTTCATAGACATGGTGTATGTGTTCTCCAAACCCAGAGTGTCTAGCAAAGAATATTCTCCTTTCTCCAAGGCCAGGTACTGCGGGAACATATGAAGTATGGAAAGTTTCTAGCTTCCCATTGAGAAACAAGTGGAATGTGAAAGAATCCTAATTACTTTATATAAAATATCATGTTTTTACAATGTTTTATAATTGCTACTTTATTGTTAGTAATGAATCAACGATATGCTGTTTCCAAGGCTTTATTAGTATACAAATTCTGTTGGCATAGCAATATTGGTAGCAGAGTAAAAATTCCAGGAAGCTTGCAGTGGAGACATGCGTGTGGACCAAGTTAATGGAGATGTTCTTCATGGAAGAGGAGAAGTCTGTGCAGGATCTTGATGATTGAGAAGCAAGGGGGGTCCCTTGAGGAAAGAATGAAAGCTGTGGGTCCACCAAGGGTAAAGTCAGAAAGGAGGGTCACAGGCATTGCTGTGACCACATCGGGCTGCCCTCGACACTTGGTGCACACAAAGTTTTGTTTTTAAAAATCAGTTCTAGGGAGAACAGAACTGCTGTAGAAAGACTTGGATTGCTCACACTCCTTAATTGTTTCATTTGACTATTCGAGTTTGCTTGGGTCTTTTATCTCCATGCATTAGTTCTTTCTGCAAGACAGACTTGAGAGACAGCTGTTACGCAGATGTGCCCTCTGCTATTCCAGGCAAGAAGATGTCGGGTTAGAAGTGACCACTGGGAAACTTTTTAGTAATCCTGGACTCCATGATTTAAAATAGCCTTTTACTCTCAGTGTGAAGAAATGCATCCAACACATCTTGAATTGAATAGTATTACTCTTCAGTTTCAATTTGTGTTTTGATAAAAATGTCAGTTTGGATTATCCAAGCTCCTACTTCAAAATTTGAGCACACACAGTGGTTAGCCCAGGGCCTTAGGTGTAGCTGGGTTTCAGGAAATGTCTGTTGTCATAATGAATAATTAAGAGGTGACAGTACCTCAAGTTCACCATTCTCAATAAGTTCTCATAATCCACTACCCCCTATCCGCTGCCCCTAGGACATCTTTCTTTCTCCCTTTTATTCCTAGCATTTATCAACAGAGTAACAGAGTGTGCCCCACATCATCAACATATTTATTCTCTGAATCTCTCATATTTTCTGCTAAATTTTACACTTTTGGCATTTCCCAAGTGAAGACTCTGTTTCTTGATTCCATTTCCTCCACTGCCTCGGCAGGCAGTGGATTGGATTCTACTCATGGCTTTCATATTGAGGGCTGTGAATGAGTCATTTTAGCTACCTGTATTAATCATCATTGTTCTTCCCTCGTTGCCGTTTTCCCAAGTCCCCACACTGCCCTATGGTCTGATGAGGTGGTTTTGAGGATCAACTTTCATGATACATGAAAGTGTATTGTGCAAATTATAAGCCACATTAAGATAACAAGACATAATTCATGTTGCAACTCTAAATGTAAAAGGATTTGCCAATACACATGATTATTGCTGACACAAGTGGAATGGGCCTTCAACCAATTACAAAACAATCTTCCTGGGGGTAGGTTGTCAACTGAAGATGGCTTCACGGTGGAGGAAGCACATGGAAATGAGTGTGGATTTGGTTGTGAAAGAGAGAAGGGTACTTCACACCCAGAGCATGACATGAATGAGTGTGGCAGACACGTCATTGAACAGCTAATATGCAAAGACGGCCCAGAGTTGGAAAGATGACGCTCTGTTTACAGAAAGATTTGTGTGGGAGATAAGCAGTTTGGAACTCCTGTGTAGGCAACCAGGAGCCACGGGGATATTTGAAGGATAAATGAGATGATCAAACCTGTGTCCAAACAAAATAATTGTCAGAAATATGTAGAAGGCCTTTGAATGGGGGAAAAAGGGACACAGAAAAATCAGCAGGAAGAAGTTACTGAAGTATGAAATTTCCAGCCGTAGAGGAAGAAAAAGCAGCAGACAGCATAGTACTGTGACCACATCCGGCTGCCTCGACACTTGATCCACACACATCTTTGTTTTAAAAATCGGTTGTCATTATTTCAATATTAAGATATTTTACTTAAAACTTGCATTTCCAGATACCTTAATTAACAACAACAGCAACAAAAATTTAAAGGTGGTGATAGAGGATGCAGGGGTGTGTGAATGAATAAAGTCTCATTTCCTCATGAGAATAACCAGGTGTGTACGTGATTTCCAGTTTTCCCGAGTCCCCACCCGGCCCTATGGTTTCTGAGCCCTGCAGCAAAGTGTCAGTCAGCCTTCCCTAGCTCCCTTCTGTTGTTCCCAGCCAACTAAAGCATAGCTATTTCACCATAAGCATTTATATTATAATATATTGCTTAAAAGTCCTTTGATTATTGCCATAGAATTAGAAACACTAAGTTACCTATGAGTTATGAGAAAGAGAGAAGAATTGATGATTCTAGTATCTTGATGAATGTCAAGAAAATGGTGCCATTAACTCACAATACATAACAATGCTGAGAGGCAGATTTAGGAGAAAACCCCTGAACTGGGCTTAGATCGTGTATTATGGTGGTAGGGGACATATAAACACATCCTTCTTCAAATGGCGGCAGGGAGAAGAAGAATGAGCAAAGGAGAGGGGAAGAGCCCCTTATAAAACCACGCGCTGTCATGAGAACTCACTCACTATCATGAGAACAGCATAACGGTAACTGCCCCTATGATTCAATTACCTCCCACCAGGTCCCTCCCTCAACACGTGGGGATTATAGGAACTACAATTCAAGATAAGATTTGAGTGGGGACACAGCCAAACCATATCAGTGTATGAATTCAAATAGACACGTATCTTTTGAAAAACTGGAGCTCCTTGCTTGAAACTCAGAAAAGCCCTGAGACAATGATTATTAAGCTTTGGGAATGATGAGTTGATCCTGAGAGTCCGTAAAGCAGAGAGAAGAGGTCTGAGGACGGAGCATTAAGTGATCCATGGGAGAGACAGCTGTGCACAGAGCGTATTTACATGAGACTCCTTAGGGAAATCCATTACACGATCATCAAATATAATGCATATGAAATGTCTTTGTTAGGATTAGTATTCCCTTATTCTAGTCGTGTGTAAATGATATTAACTACAGATTTAGCACTTGTGTTCATGGAGGGGAAAATCATTTTATTTAATTATTTTTCTTGTCTCTCAGACTTTAAGGAGGAATCAATTTGCTTTGAATAGAGATTCAATGATTTGGCCTTAACAGACAAGTACAGAATATTGTTAGTCTTGAACATATTTCCCAGGACACACTGTATTCGTATTTTCCCAAGTGCCTTTGTAGGTGCTACCTCACTGTAGATGAGGCAAGAGCAGAAACAAAATAGCTGTAGAAAAACAGATAAGGGAGGGGATTCTAGGGTCAGTGCTTCCCTAAGTGGGATAGAAGAGAAATAATTAACTTAGGGATAAACAGGTTTTAAGAAGGCTCTGACACCATCTTTCAAAAGCTCTTTTCTGAATTACACAAAAATGTAAACATACATTTATTTTAAAATATCATAAATCATTTGAAAAAGGTAGAAGAGATTTGGGGGATTGGGTAGCCCTATAATCCTTACCATTGTTCGGTAACTATTGCTGTCTATTTTGAGTAGTATTCTTTGCTGTATTTGGCCAAATCTAGCGTTTTTCACCCGGCCTGAAGGATATGACATCTTCATTGTCCCGAGAAACTTGGGACAAGATAGCCTGGTATGTGACTGACCCCCCCCCCCTTTTTTTTTCTTTCAAAAATTCACATCTCCAGTATGTCTCCAGTATGCTCCACACTACAAAGCCTGAGAAGGACGTGCCTTCCTTTGTCCTCCTTCATTTTAATTCTCCTATTTTTTTCCCCAAAGGGAGAAAAGAGTTATTTGAAAAAGCATCTGGCTTAATTCAAAAAATCCTGGGACCTAGAGGGAGAGATTTTCTAATAATCTGTAGAGAGTTGGGGGAGTTATTTAAATTAGGCAGGGTTTCCTTTACACACATTTTAACTAAGGGGGCAAATAAAGCCGACTTTGCCTTCTTCAAAGCATGTTGTCAAGGTGCACAGAGACACTACATTTTAAAAATTATTGAACGTTAAAATGATATTTACTTGCAATAAGCAGGACTTGCTGGAGGCCTTCCCACCCAATGAGTGACTTTTTTTTTTTTTTTTTGCCATTTATGGCCTAGGGACATTTTAATTCGCTGCTAGAAAATTACACTGCTACTATCAAACCTACTCGAATCTAAAAAGATGTAGACGCTTGCTTTAGAAATATTTTCAAGGTTCACAACCTAAAATAACTTAGGTGAGAGTAAACTACATCTTGTTTGTTCTAATATCTTGTTAAAGTAACAGCCAGAAATGATCCTTACTATTATACAGTGTTTTGAATAAATAATCTTAACTAGATAATGCAATTACAATGCTCAAAACATGAATTTGTTTATGAACTTTGCTATTTATGGAGACAAAAATTTCATTCTCTAGTTACTTCAATAAGAAGAAATGCTGTCTGTGTGTAAACCTAGAGTTGCTAGTAAGGCACTGTGCAGATAAAAATGGTTTATAAATGTTTAATGCCAACTGCGGAATGTTTTACACCTCATTAACCTTTAGCATAGTACTTGTGGCATTCTTTAATTCAATAGTCACTTATTTTAGTATGAAAAACAAGCTACTCTAATTTTGTTATATAGATATTTTATTTCTCTTTGAGAAATAGTTATTATCTAAATGCAAAATTAAGGCAGCTATTTTAGTGTTTTATATTTAGCTTTTTATTTATGGTCATGTGTACCTGGGACTATAGGCTTCAGCTGATGTGTAGTTCGTTGAGAAACATAGTTTTGAACTTAGATATTAATCATCAAATTTTGACATAAATTAAGTTCCAAGATATTTGGAGATACAGATAGACACTACAGTTAATTTTACGCATATATAATTTAATATTTATTAATATATTTATTCATGTGAATATACATAAATACATATATATGTATGTACACATATATATTTGCTTATATAAATATATATCTCCAAAGTAGTAGCATAAATGTTAACATAATAAAGGGAAATTCAATGAGAATAGCTGTACAAGTAGAATATTTACTACCAGTACAGTCTGTCCCAGATTAATACACATTATGTATGGTAATTTTTACAGTTATAGAAAGGCACTTTTACGCCTACAAAATGTTTCAGGTAAAATTTCTAAGTTGTTCACCACAAGATACAACATTAAACTTTCCAAAAAAGATTTCCCAAATAATATAATTACTAAGGTAAAAAAAGATTATTGAATACAACAATTGTCCCTTGGTATCCATGGGGAATTTGTTCCAGAAGCACCACTGGCTCAGAAACCACAACCTATGAATT
The DNA here is from genome assembly GCF_007565055.1 of Rhinopithecus roxellana. Taxonomy (NCBI): domain Eukaryota; kingdom Metazoa; phylum Chordata; class Mammalia; order Primates; family Cercopithecidae; genus Rhinopithecus; species Rhinopithecus roxellana. Next base: position 43,152,731 of record NC_044557.1, read on the forward strand.
CTCAAGTCCCACAGTTGGCCCTGAAGAACCAATGGGTATGAAAAATTGACCCTCCATATCTTCAGGTTTCATATCCCACAAATACTGTATTTTTAATCCATAATTGGTCATGGATGTGGAAACCACAGATAAAAAGTGCCAAATGTATTTATTGAAACACATCCATGTATACGTGGACTTGTACATTTTATTCATGTTGTTCAAGGATCAACTGTACATTATTGCTAAAGGTATCTAGAGATAGGATATCAGCAAGATAATGGACCAGGGAGCTCTAGAAATTGTTCTGTTACAGAAACACTGACCTAACAACAATATACACTCAAAGAAACATCTAAGAGAACTCCAGAAAACAGGAAGTTGTGATGCCACAGGCAACTCACATCCAACGACTGCGGTGTTCAAATAGGAAAAGAAAAGCCAATTTCATTCTAACTATATTAGTCTCTTCACCAAGTAATGACAGCTCGTGATTTAAAAAACATAGAGCTAAACTTGCAGCTTCTGCCTTGGGAAAGAAAGAGAAGAGTGGAATGTACATGTAATAATCCTAATTTTGGGGAGGCTGCCTGAGGGATGAGTTTGTCTTCTCTGACTTAGAATGCTGAGACGCCTGCATAGTGTGGATGGCTGAGGACCACTGAAAGCATCCGAGAGCTCAGAGCTCATTGTCTTCTTGCACCGAGAGAGAATGTGCAGCACTATGGAAAGATTTCAGAGGGAACCAAACACTAAAAGCTCCCGTGAAAAGTTAAAACACACACAAAAAGACTTAAGGGATACAATCAAGCAAACCAATACGCGCATGGTAATAGTTCCAGTCGGAGAAAAGAAATAGAATGGAGCTAAGAGTTTATTTGAAAAACATAACGGCAAAAAACAAAGAAACAAGAATACATGTCCCACGAGGTCAGGAGATCGAGACCATCCTGGCTAACACGGTGAAACCCCGTCTCTACTAAAAAAAAAATACAAAAAACTAGCCGGGCGAGGTGGCGGCGCCTGTAGTCCCAGCTACTCGGGAGGCTGAGGCAGGAGAACGGCGGGAACCCGGGAGGCGGAGCTTGCAGTGAGCTGAGATCCGGCCACTGCACTCCAGCCTGGGCGGCAGAGCGAGACTCCGTCTCAAAAAAAAAAACAAACAAACAAAAAAAAAATTCAGAAACTTATCATGAAGAAACAGAGAGATATGAATTACCTGACAAAAGATTCAAAGTAATTGTCGTAACGAAGCTCAACACACTACTAAAGGACACAGGTAGACAACCAAATAAAATCAGAAAAACAACACATTAAAAAATTAGAATATTATCAAAGCTATGGAAACTATAGAAAATAACTAAACACAAATTCTGGAGCTAAAGAATACAATAACTAAATTGAAAAATAAATAAAAGAAATCAACAGAAGACTTGATGAAGCAGAATAAAAATCATCAAACTCAAAGACAGTTGAATTGAAATTATTGAGTCAGAGAAACTTAATGTTTCTGGCAAAGGACTCTTTGAAAATTAAAAGGAGGTAATAACATTCCTGGATAAACAAAAGTTGAAGGTGTTCCACATTACCAGGCCTGCCTGAAAAGAATTGCTATAGGTAACCATTCAAATTAAAACAAAAACACACTAGATGGCAACATGGAAGCAGATGAAAGTATAAAACCCACTAGTAAAGGAAAATATATATGCAAATACAGCATCCTATAATACTGTAATAGTAGTGTGCAAATCACTTTTAATTCTGGTATAGAATTTAAAACATAAAAGCATAAAATTAACTGTAAAACTATGTTAATGAATAATAATTTTAAAAGATGTAAGTTGTAATATTGATAAAGTAGAGTAAAGATAAAAGAGTAGAGCCTTGTGTCCTTTCTATCTGTTAGAATGGATTGATACCGGCCAGCCGTGGTGGCTCACGCCTATAATCCCAGCACTTTGGGAGGCCGAGGCAAGTGGATCACCTGAGGTCAGGAGTTTGAGACCAGCATGACCAACATGGTGAAACCCTGTTTCTACTAAAAATACAAAAATTAGCTGGGTGTGGTGGCGGGTGCCTGTGATCCCAGCTACCTGGGAGGCTGAGACAGGAGAATTGCTTGAACCCAGGCAACAGAGGTTGCAGCGAGCCAAAATAGTGCCACTGCACTCCAGTCTCATCGATGGAGCGAGACTCTGTCTCAAAAAAAAAAAAAACATTGTTATAATTGATGTTATCATTTATATAATCCCAGTATAAACCACAAAAAATACCTATAGAAGAAGATACACAAATAACATGCAAAAAGAATCAAAGCATGCCAAAACAAAACCTAAAAGACACACAAAGGAAGGCAGCAAGACAGGAAAACAGGCACAAAATAACTACAAAACATATTAAAACAACTAACAAAATGGAAATATTAAGTCTTTACCTATCAGTAATCACTTTCAATGTAAATGGATTAAATTCCCAAAATAAAAGACTTAGAGTTACTGAATAGATTTTGAAAAACGCACAATTATACAATTCTATGCTCTCTACAAAGGACTCACTTTAGATAGACATAGGCTGAAAGTGAAAGGATAGAAAAAATATCCTATGCAAACGGTAACTAAAAGAGAGTAGTCCTGGCCAGGCATATTTCAGACAGTGAAGACTTTAATTCAAAAGCTGCGACAGGAGACAAAGAGGGATATGATATGACAAAATAAGGATCAACTGACCAGAAAGATGTAATAATTATAAATCTATTTGCACCTGACAACAAAGCAGCCAAATATGTAAGTTAAACATTGACAGAACTCAAAGTAGAATGTAACACATCAATGGTAAGAAACTTCAGTACCTCACTTTGAGTATGAATAGACCAACCAGACAGAAGAACAACAAGGAAACAAAAGATTTAACAATGCTGTAGACCAACTGCACCCAACAGACATACATATACAGAATACTTCGTCCAACAAAGGCAGAATATGGATCCTTTTCAAGTGCACTTGGAACATTCTCTAGGATAGATCATATGTTAGGCCACAAAACAAGTTGCAATAAATTTGTGAAAATCGAAATCACCTAAAACAAAATGGAAAAAACACCTCAAATAAGCAACCTAATTTTATGCCTCAAAAAACTAGAAAAAGGACAAGTTAAAGCCAAAGTTAGCAGAAAAAGGAACTAAGTGTTAGAATAGAAATAAATGAAGTACAGAATAGATAAACAGAATAAATCAGCAAAACTAAGAGTTGGTATTTTGACAAGACCAACATAATTGACAAGCATTTAGTCAGACTGAGGATCAAGATAATTACATTAACATTGCTAAACACAGCCCATACAAATTTATCTATCTACCTATCTGCCTATCTATCTATCCTTCTCTCTATATACATTTTATATATCAAATTACATAGCCAAAAACATAGATATCACGGACTGTAGATTCCAGTAGATCCCATACATGTCCACGTGTCAGAAAATCAGGGGAAGCTCATTCTAAATATAGAATTCTGAATGTCTTATATCTGACATTTTGATTCAGTAGATACAGAGTTGGTCCTGAAAATCTGTATTTTTTAAAGCTCTTTAATTTCTTTTGATGCAAAGCTAACTAGGGAAACTACTGGGTTAAACTACTGACATGTAATAAAATAAAATAAAAATGCCCACCTACAACAGCAGTTTCTATTTTTGTGAAACACCACTGATTCTTTCTTTACCTGGCAGCAAACACTTATGAGCTCAGGACTATCTTCAGAAGGTAAACTTGTATTACCTATGTTGTTGTTCTTCAAGATGCTTATCATCTAACTGTAAAAACAACATCAAAGAATAACGCTTTCACATGTTTTTCCCACTGTCCTTCTCATTCCTTTCTACATAATGAACATCCCTTCATGCTGCAATGCACAGCCTCAATATCACCTCCTTGAGGACATGTTCCTTCACATTCCAGGGGAGGTAGGCCTCTCCTTACTCTAAACAAACAACAGAAGACCGGAAGCCCTCCAGGTCTGGGTATCGTCAAGACGTTGAATGCAATCTGTACTGGATACCAACTCCAGGTGTCTCACCTTGAAGGGGGCTTAGTTGGAAGATGCATGTGCTTCACGTGACTACTGGGAAGCTGGAGGAACAGCCATTGAGAAGGTTAAGAAACTAAGGGTGCTCCAGAGTGAGCAGGAGCTGTCTGGCTGGAGTAGGGTTGGCCCCGAGGTCCCCCTAAGGCCTGAGGCCACTGTCTCCTCTGAACACAAGCAGCTCACCCCCAACCCTGGCCCCCTGCTCTCTCTGGCAAATGAGTCTGAAGAGTACCTGGAGACTCTATTCTTGCTCTGAACATGAATGAAAGCTTCTGCCTTTTCAGAATATTCAATGAGTGATCAGAGTAGCATTTCCATATGTGGTATATGATCCCTACAATACCCAGAGGAGCCACCAGCAAGGTTAACCTCTTTCATGCTAATAACAAACCAAGGTTCAGCAAATCGTTCTTCTTTTGTCCAAGATGCCTGAGATTATCAGATAGTCACAAAAGTTACTAGAGTGGTAAGTCTCTATTTTATAAAAAGATTTCATAACTTTTTTTTTTTTCTTTTTGAGATGGAGTCTCACTCTGTTGCCCAGGCTGGAGTGCAGTGGCACAATCTTGGCTCACTGCAACCTCCGCCTCCCGGGTTCAAGTGATTCTCCTACCTCAGCTTCCCGAGTAGCTGGGATTACAGGTGCACGCCACTGCGTCTGGCTAATTTTTGTATTTTTAGGAGAGACGGGGTTTCACCATGTTGGCCGGGCTGGTTTTGAACTCCTGACCTCAGGTGATCCACCTGCCTCAGCCTCCCAAAGTGCTGGGATTACAGGTGTGAGCCACTGCGCCCGGCCTGATTTCACAACTTTGCTTCCCCTCTAACTCCTTCATCTCAGGCCTTGAATTTTCTTACATTTACTCTCCTTTACTTAGTACTTCAAATACATAAGACCAAATATTTTTCTCTTGGCGCTACTGTTGCTCTACCCCTTAGGTTCTGAAATACAGTTTCTCCTTTGTGTGTTACTCTATATATCCAATAACATTCCAGTTACATTTTCCATTATACCCAAGTGTTATCTCAGAAAAACATTTTAAACTCCCAAGAAATAGCACCATTTAATTTTATGATCATTTTAATACTTTAGCATACTGAATTGTAATCAAAGAATCCATCCACGTCTCTTGCTACCTCGAGAATATATTGCTTACTTTGCAGTTTTACGTACAGTTTGTTTTCCTTAAAAGGTAATTAGAACTTTAAAAGATGGTGTCTTTTCTGATCTTAGAGTGCTCATGTATAAAAATATAATTAATAGGATACTAATTTACCAGATTACTTTTATTCTTTAATGGTTTTTGCTTTTGTTTTCCTGCCTGTATCGACTATAATAAACTTAGTCTTCTAAACTCGAGCTGGCAGCAAATTACTTCTCTGCAGGGCCAGAGAGTAAATATGTACAGTTTTGTGGGCCATGCAGCCTCCACTGCAACTACTCAACTCAGTCTGTGGATTGAAGAAGACCATCTACAAAAAACCCACAGTGGGATTCCAATAGGGCTTTTTTTTTTCTTTTTTTCTTTTCAAAATGAGGCAGTGAGACAGATACCAGCAGTTTGTGGATCCCTATTATAAACAAATGCTTTTTTCATATATTTATTATTACTATGTTATTACTATTATTATTCTCAGATGGAGTCTTGCTGTGTCATCCAGGCTGGAGTGCTATGATGAGATCTCAGCTCTGCAACCTCCCTTACCCAGGTTCAAACAATTCTTCTGCCTCAGTCTCCCAAGTAGCTGGAGTTAGAGGTGCATGCATTGCCACGCCCAGCTAATTTTTGTGTTTTTAGTAGCGGCGAGGTTTCACCATGTTAGCCAGGCTGGTCTCGAACTCCTGACCTCAAGTGATCCACCCACCTTGGCCTCCCAAAGTGCTGAGATCACAGGCGTGAGACATCGCACACAGCCATATTTATTCTTACAGTTCCTTTTTTTTTTTTTTTTTTTTTTTTTGCTTTATGACAATTAATTCTGTTATTTGGTACTTAGCTATCTAAAAATGTGAAACTTTTATTGAAATGTGGATTGTAGACTTTTTCACTAACTGCCATTACTAGCCCTATTTAGTGTTCTTTCTCCTGAATTCAACCTTTAATCATATTAAAATTGTGGTTCTCTGTTTTTTGTTTGTATTTGGTGGGTCTGCATTTTTCTTGTTTATTTTCAACATTTGTAAATCACTTTTCAGAAATATTTCCTTTATTAAGTGGACGGATGAATTTTAGTTAGGGATTCATCAAGTGAATAGATGCATTTTATTTAACTGTTTTTTTCCAGATTGGACACACATCATTGGTGTTAACTTTGTGATACTTTCCTGTGTTTACTGCTTTTACCTTTTCTTTTAGAATTTCTCACGGTATGATTCATGTTATTTTTAGTTTTACTATTATATTAGTTTTAGTTTCTGTTTCTTTGTTCTAATTACAGAACATTTATTTTGCTATAGTGATATTTTCTGTCATTAACTTAATTATTTTCTCACGTGGTATCTATGGACTCATGTTGTGAGTAGTGGCGACATTCACTTGTTTCTATGTGTTTTCTCCCTCTGCCTTCCACTCTGTCACTGTATAGATTATCATTCTTTTTTGCTTAGTGTTTTTATTTTTAAGATAATTACATTTATATGACCCTGGCTACCTCCTCACTTCTTCCATTTTTCACCTGTCAATTTTTGTTACATACACTTAGCTATGTTTTCAGCATTTGTAATATTCATATTCCACAATGTAACTGTGAATACCTATTTCTGTTCGTTTTAGCTCTACATTTAAATCATTTGAATACTCCCCTCTTCAAATCAGTTTTCCAGTTGTTTGTTTGCAAGGTTTTCTATCTGGTATTTCTGACAAGAAAGGAGTTCTGTAACAATATTTTTATAATTCTTTCAATATTTAGTGGTAGGTCTATTATAAGTAAATGACAAATTGACTATAAAACCATTGAGTGACACTTTTCTTGATGTTGTGGGAAGCAATATTACTCTTCAAGAATTGAAGCTGCTGCCAAGAATGTGAAGTCAACCTAATATTTTACCTCTTTTAAGTTAGTTATTCTTTTTGCCTTGAGCCCCAAATATTTTTTTTTCTTTAGTTCTAGCATGCAGCACCTTTAATAGAATATCTTCACGTTGTTCTTAGAGGGAATACAGTGTACCTATTCAATGTATGCTATGAAGTATTGTTTTACTTCTTTAAAAATGTTTTTTAAATTATAATTGTATGTATTTTTTGCAATGACTTTAATTCTTCATTCAGTGAACACCAGGTATGCTGGTATCCTTGTATACAGTGAATATCCTTGGTCTATCTTCATATGTAAAATTTATTTACAATATTTATAAAGTGTTAGTGTTCAATTTGTTGTTCTCATGTTTCTGAATCCTTTTTCCTGTGTTCTTAGCAGTATTGTTTTTTTAGCTTTCAAAGTGACTTTCATTCCAATTATAGTTGTATTTTTTCCACCTTTTCCTGAGCTCTGCCAGCCATGTTTCAATTTCTTTTGTCAACCACGACTTACCTAAGCTTTCACATTTCTTGTCTTTCTTTTATTTTATGAACATGGTTGCTTTAAGTTGTTATTCCTTAATGAGTAGGAATATATTTGGAAACTACTTTCTGGAAAGAGTTGCCAATACAGTGCCCTTGGCTGCCGTGGCTTTCTCCTGTTATCTTCCCCTTCTGCATGCTTATTTCTTTCTTTTCTTTAGATTTTTAAATTTTTAATATTTGTGGGTTTTTGTAGTCATCCTAGACTAGTTTTTGCAATTGTTATTTTTGCTGTTCCTAAGTATTTCTTGATTGAGCTGTTAAAAAATAAATAAAAATAAAAAGGTGCCCGCGGGTGGACAGGGCAAAGCCGTGTTGCTGGCTAGAGAGTCTTAAGGAGAGTCCCCTGCCAGCCATGGTTATTGTTATTAGCAAGGCTGATAATCAGGTGTCACACCTGTGTGTGTTGGCGAAGACTCCTTTACTGGATTTCTGTGTTTGGAACCACAGACCATGGTCTGTTGTTTCCTGTGTGCTGATTTGGCCTCAAGGGTCTCATGTCCCTGGCTGTAATGTGTCTGACAAACGCAGGCTCTGCCTCCCTTGGGCAGAATGGTTTCTCTCTCCTCTTGATTTGAAGAGAAGGAAAGGGAGAACTGTTTTTAATTTTTAACCTTTTATGTTAAAACCTGAATTTTATGTTTGTACTTTTTCATATTTCAGAAAGTTTTACTGAAACATGCCATCACCTTATAATAGCAAATGTAAAATAAATAGCCTCAGGTTGGGAGGTAGATGTGAGGGCCCTGCTTCCCTGGTAGGATATTTATCATATGCTTAAAGCATTGCCACTTTTAAGACATTTCCCTTATGTCCAATATTTTTTAATTGTTCATGAGCTTTGATCAATGAAGACTAAAAATGGTGCATCAATAATATTTGGAAAGAATACTAATATTAAATAAGAAAATATTAATAAAATTATATTTTAATAGTTTTCATATACTATTATATATTTTATAATAGTCATAAAGTTAAAATGATACAAGAGAATTTTTATATTAGATTATAATTCTTAACTGAAATGAGATATTAAAAATATCACATAAGCTATCTTGAAAGAAATCAATAAAATGGCATAGAAACTAATAAGGGAAGTAAGTGGAATGCTGTTGTGAACCTCCAGATGAATACTCCATTTATTCCATTTTAATTTCAATTTAGGAGAAAAATCACATTTTTTCTTAATAGCCCTTTGTTCTATCTACATAAAAATTTTAGTTCTCATTAAAATTGACAGAATCTAAAAATGAATTATGAATGAGGAATGATATCAGCAAATAGCGAGATAAGCTGCTCCAAGCTCCTGGCCCCCACAAAAACATTTTAAAAAACAAGAAGCAACTGTCAGAACTCACCTTGTCAGAGCTCCGAGAAACAAAGATCTACAGCAAACACCGAATAGAGAGCAAGGCAGTGGTGGAAAAGCTTCTTGGTACTTTTTCTCCCCCTCGCCTGCGGGTTCCACAGCTCCACTCAAGTCGGAAGAGCAGCTCCCGTGCGCAGCTGGGGCCGTGGGTCCAGTCTTCAAACGGAGCTAAGGGGACCATACAAATTGCTGCCTGGCTTATTCTCTCTTTCGCAGAGCTACTATAAGGTCTAATGCAAAATGTTTGTTGTCTGACTTTCATTTCACAGACAATAATTTTTTTTTTCCTATTTTTTTTTTTATGAGACGGAGTCTGGTTCTGCCGCCCAGGCTGGAGTGAGCGGCGCCATCTTGGCTCCCTGCAAGCTCCGCCTCCCGGGTTCCCGTCATTCTCCTGCCTCAGCCTCCCGAGTGGCTGGGACCACAGGCGCCGCCACCGCGCCCGGCTAGTTTTTGTAATTTTAGTAGAGACAGGGTTTCACCATGTTGGTCAGGATGGTCTCGATCTCCTGACCTCGTGATCCGCCCTCCTCGGCCTCCCAAAGTGCTGGGATTACAGGCTTGAGCCACCGCGCCCAGCCTTTTTTTTTGTATTTTTTAGTGGAGACAGGATTTCACCATGTTGGCCAGACTGGTCTCGATCTCCTCACCTCAGGTGATCCGCCCGCCTCGACCTCTCAAAGTGCCGGGATTACAGGCGTGAGCCACCGCGCCCGGCCCACACATAATAATTCTTAAAGATCCAGGTTTAACAAAATAAAAGCTCAAGAAATTAAAGTAAAAAAACAACAAAAAAGGGACCCCATGAATTAGCCCACCTGCGAACCCAACATATCCACAGTCTCTTTGCACCACCGTCTCAGCTCTCACCTGTCTTCTTCTGAAACTCACTGCGATGGTTATATATATATACTCGTGATGCAGTTCCACGTCTAGTATGAAAGGAACGTGGGTAAATTATTTTAGATATATGCCACCATGCCTTAGGACACTATGGAAAGCCATTTTACATTTCTTCTCAAATAATTTACTCACTTTGGGAAAGGATATACTGTAGCAGTTAAAATTTTCATTTTTAACTCAACCTTTTCAAAACTTCTTTATTGGTTTGACCTAAAACTCATTTAGAAAGGCAAGTTCTTATGTGGGGGAGAAATAAAGAAAATTACATCCTATGCATTTGAAAAGAAAAAAAATGAGCACAGCCGTGTTCCTGGGTACAGAGGAAGGGCATTTGAAGGCCAAGCGCGCAAACAGAGTCAATGGAACTCGTAGACACTGGAAGCCAGAACAAGGACACTTCCGGTTAGGGGATGAAGATGCTGGTGAATAAAAGAAGTTACTTTCAACAACTTCTGCAAACTCCTCTTTAATCTCTGAAGTATGCTACAGGTATGTTTTAGCCTTGAGGGATGCGTTGGGAAGTGACCGCTGTGTGCTGGGTCAGACTCTCTCAACTGTCTTTTTCTTTCTCTCTTTTGGTTGGAGTCTAACCTTTGCAGAGCAATCACTGCACTTTTGGGTTTTGTGAAAGCACTTCAGCTTGAGGAGTGCCATTTGCATTCCTCAGCTGCTGACACACTGGCTGACATAAACAGGAGTTGCAGAAGAGTTGGCTTCCCACAGGGGGCCCTGCTCAGGGAGAAATAGACGTTAGAAAAACCTTAGGCAGATAAACTCCCTCATTTTTCTCTCTCCTGTGAGTCACTCAAAAGTAGAACTGCATGTAGCTTTCAAGCAAAAGTCCTGTGTGAAGACTTGCTGAGACTCTTGGAGGATTGTTTTAAAACAATGCTTAGCCTGAAAATAGATCGAATTCATCTGCATCTTTCTTTGCCTCACTTTGATTTTCGCTTTATGCTTTCCTGAGTTTGCACCTAAGTGAAGTGTTAGCACGTTAATCTCTGTCTTGACTCTGCTTTCTAAAGGAACTGAGCTAAACAGCTAGCAAATTTGCAATAAACCAATATTAGGATGACATTTGAAGATTTATAATTAAGGCAGACAATGCTGGCTAGATTGGTGTGTTTATTTCAATATTATCCTGAATCTTGCTTTATCTATTTTAGGAAAGCATGTGAAAAAGCCTTAAAATTTGGCTGTTTAAGAATTGTAATTTTTAAAAGTCAATGATATAAGACATCAATGAAAGAAATCAAAGAAGATTTAAATAAATGGAGAGATAGTCCATGGTCATGGACTGAAAGATTCAATATCGTCTAGATGTTCATTTTTCCAAAATTAATATATAGATCAGAGGCAATGCCAGTCAAAACCCTGGCGCGCTATTTTGTAGATATCGACAAACTGACACCAGAGTTTAAATAGAAAGGCAAAACCCTAGAATAACAAGCATGATACTGAAGAAGAACAAAGTTGAAGGACTGACACTAATAAACTTCAAGACTTACTATAAAGCTGCATTAATCAAGACAGCATAGTGTTGGAGAAAGAATAGATACACGGATCAATGAAATACAAAATGCAATCTAAAAATAGACTCACAAAATATAGTGAACGGATCTTTGGGAAAAAAAAAAGCACAAAGGCAATTCAACGAAGAAAGAAAAGTCTTCTCAACAAATGGTGCTGGAAAGATAAGTGTGTTTATAGTTTTAAAAAAAGAAAAAGAAAAGAACCTATACAGAGACCTTAAACCTTTCAAAAATATTAACATCACCTATCTCACCTACCTATGATTAAAATGCAAAGTTCTAAAACTTCTTGAAGAAAATGTGGGCAAAAATACAAATGACTTTCAGTTTTGTCCTGAGCTTTTAGATGCATACCAAAAGCACAATTAATGAAATTTTTTAAAATGACACCTTAGACTTTATTAAAACAAAAGCTTCTTTACAAAAGACACTATTATGAGAATCTAAAGACAAGCCACACAGAGGAAGAAATATTTTCAAATCATATATCTGATGAAGGACTTTTATCTAAAATATGCAAAGAAACACTTTTCAAATTCAACAATAAGAAAACAAACTCAATTAAAAAGAAGGCAAACTATCTAAATGGACACCTCCCCAAAGAAGATACAGAGATTGCAAACAAGCATGGAAAGAAGCTTAACATTATTTGTCATCAGAGAAATGCAAATTAGCACAACAATGAGATGCTATTACACATCTATTAATTACTTAAAACCAGAAATCTTGACAATACCAACTACTGATAAGGGTATGAAACAATAGGGACTCTCTCATCGCTGCTGGGAATGCAAAATGTTACAGCACCTTGGAAGATAGCTCAGCAGTTTCTTCAAAAGCTAAGCATACTCTCACCATACTACACATTAGTTGCATTCTCAGGTATTTGCTCCAGTGATTTGTAAACTTATGTCCACTTAAAAAACAGGATGTAACTGTTTCTAGTAGTTTATTGAACGATTGCCCCAAATTGGAAGCATCTAAGAGGCCCTTCAGTAGGTGAAAGTACATTGGAGTCCAGAAGTGCCTCACACAATGAGGCGTGAATGAACTTCCTATGTGCATTGCTGAGTTAGCAAAGGCAGTGTGAGATGCTGTATAGTATATATCTCATTTACATGACATTCTACAAGAGGCAAACTGTAGACACGCTAAGCACATCGGTGTTGCCAAGGCTCCAATTTGTAAGGGGAAGGCTGATTAGGTGAGGCACAGGGGAAATGTGAGGACACTGAAACTCTCCTATGTGCAACGGTAATTGTGGCCACATGACACACTGTGCTTTTGTCAAAACCCACAGAACTTTTTGGCATAAAGAGTAAACTTTGGGTCAGGCGGTATGGCTCATGCCTATAATCCCAGCACTTTGGGAGGCCGAGGTGGGTGGATTACCTGAGGTCAGGAGTTCGAGACCAGCCTGATCAACAAGGTAAAACCCCGTCTCTACTAAAAATACAAAAATTAGCCAGGCGTTGTGGCTGGTGCCTGTAGTCCTAGCTACTTGGGAGGCTGGCACAGGAGAATCGCTTTAATCCAGGAGGCGGAGGTTGCAGTGAGCTGGATTGTACCACTGTGCTCCAGCCCAGGCAATGGAGCAAGACTCTGTCAAAGAAAAAAAAAAAAAAAAAAGAGTAAACTTCAATGCATTCAACATTTAGAGTACTTTGTTTTCCAGTGTGGGGATTTGTATTTTTTTTTCCTCTCTCTCTTTTGAGATGGGATCTCACTCTTTTACCCAGACTGGAGTGCAATGATGCAATCTCAGCTCACTGCAACCTCCAACTTCCAGGCTCAAGCGATCCTCCTGCCTCAGCCTCCTGAGTAGCTGGAACTGTAGGCATGCAAAACCATGCCCAGCTATTTTTTTTTTTGCTAGAGACAGGGTTTCTCCATGTCACCCAGGCTGGTCTTCAACTCCTGGACCCAAGGGATCCACCGGCCTTGGCCTCCCCAAGTGCTGAGATTACAGGTGTGAGTCTCCATGCCCCATCTGGGGATATGTGTAAATAATTCTAAAACCAGTCTAAATTTATACGGGAAGTAAACAATTAAGTAAATGGGTAGTGGATTATGGGAGCCTGGTTTCCTACTGTTGCTGTGGGAGGTTACATAACAGCAATGAGAGGAGGCCACAGTGGTGCATGAGGTACAGATTCAAGCTGCAGACTTTGCTATGAACTCATATAGAGCTTATTATAGATACAGATAGTTGCATTTGGAACCATTTCTATATATATGTATATGCCTACTAACATTTAATATTCAGTTAATATATATTACTACCGCAAACACACATGTTAATTTTACATAATCGGCCAAGAAATCAAAATTTTGTTGGAACACTGGGCTCCCTCAGGACAGGAACAGGTGCCAGCATATGGCTCTGGCTGGGTCCCCTGAGATTCCAATGGGTCTGCAGCTACTAGTGACATTATGGTAAAGTCCCACTAGATATGGAAAACCTGTTTCTCCATCAATGCCTTTCACTCACAGGATTGTCATTACTTTTTTGCAAAATCTTCCACTAACAGTCTGTGCATCTTTATTTAAAGAAAATCTTACAAATATCAGATACCTCTGATTCTTGAGCAAAACCCAGCACCAACTAGGAAAGTTCCTGTAGGAAAATGCAGACTTAGTGCCTATCTCTGCTGCTAGCTTCTGTGGATTCCGTAAAGCCTCTCTGTAACTTCTAATACGTTGGAAAGAAAAATGATCAGAGTTCAAGGAATGTGGGTTAAATTCTCCATCTGGCTCTACCTGGTTGTGTGACTTTAGGGACATCGCTTAACATGCTTGCTTTCCATTTCCCCACAAGTGCACAGGCTACATTCAGTAGATACATGTCAGGTCTGGGTTAGGGTTGCAGCTCTATCAACTGATGACAAATATATCCTGAAACTGCTTATAAAATATAACTTTGTTCATGAGATTTCTAAGACCAACAATAACTCATTAGCATACAGTGTGTTGATTGATTATTCCTTACACTTACAGTTAATCTGAAACGCATAACCTAAATCACTGGACTTAGCTGCAGTTCTAATTCTTGGTGATTTAATTGTTGCACAGCTTGCCCAGCAAACTGCTGCCCTGTAATTAAGGAAATTGTTGTTTTGGAAGGTTTCCTTATAACCGCATGCATTTGCACTTGCTATTATGCCAAGTGTCCTTTTCTCAAACCCTGGATTTCTTCTTCTCCCTGGATCAACTCGACTACATGTCCAATTCTCTCTTACAGTTGGATGTTGCCACATGACTGATTTCTAGTTAATGTAGAGTGAGCGGAAGAACCGAACAGCTCATAGGCACCTGACACAGCCACTCTAAACTGTCATTTCTCATTCTGCCGGGTGGACACAGGTGGTGTGAAGACCAAGAAGGCCCCCAGAACTCCACCATGGAAGGAGCCTGGATCCATGAATCACTCTAGCAGAGAAAGCTTGGTGTTGTCTAACAAGAATAACCATGAGCTTTCATTTGAGTCCTAATGCATGTGCGGATGTGTTTATTGCAAAATTAGCTCACATTACCTATATACTCCGATTGTAAATATAGTTAATGACTTAAAGCCAAGGTAATATATTCTCCAGTGAACTCTTCCCTTCTAGGAAGAAATGTCAATTTCCTCAGGACAAATTAATCACTCTTCCACAATGTTCTAAAGGAAATCTGGCCACATTACCATTAAAGCACTCACAGTGCTCTGTTTTCTATTTATTTATTCCTGTTACTGAAAGCAGAAATATGTGCTCAGTTATTTTTCATGCCTAATGCCTTAGAGTTTGTTATCTAGTGAAAATTTGGCCAGGGAGGTCAACAGATTTGCTGAATGAATAAATGAATGAGTAAATGAGTGAATTGAACCACTAAATTACATTTTGGGCATTTTATTCACAAATTGCCTTCTCAATTTGTCAACCTATGGAAACCCCACCCATTCACCATTCCCTAAGCCTAATGTCAAGTGCTACTCCAGAATTGGAACTTCAAGAAGACTTCTGTTTTACCTTCTTTGCCTATTCGACACTCTCCACATTTTTCTGTTACAACAATTATCATCTTGTATTGTTTGTTTGTATCTACAATGAAATACAGATACAAAAGATTTGCTGTTCAACAGATGGATGAAGCATACTTCACCTCATAGGAGACCTTGAAAGTAGAGTTGGGGTGAAGACAGGGTCCACACATCCATTACTGAGGATGTTTGTCTTACAAGAAAGCGTTCTCCCCTGCTTCAAAGCCAGCCCTTCCCATTTACAGTTGCAAATGTGAGTGGTTGTGAGGTTGGTAGGAGAGAATTATGATGCTAGAGGGTTTGGGTGCATAAGCAAGAAGAAATGATGATGTGTATTATAAAATGAACATGGCATAAGAGGTGGTTCCAAAGGGTGGTCTCTGGCTCCATGGCATCGGCATGATCTGGAAACTTAGGAAAATGCAAACTATCAAGCCCCAACCCAGATCTGCTAAAACAGAGACTCTTGGGATAAAGCCCTAAATTCTATGATCTTAACAAATCCTGCAGGTGATTCTGATGCATAATATTTGAGAACAATTAGCATGGTGATGATATCTGCTAGCACAGGAGGTAATCCATGGCCTGAGCTGCTTTATAGAGTATTAGATTGTCACTCCAGATCTATCTTCTGCCATTGTTTGCAGCACTAACAAGCTGTGTATCCCCAGAAATGTGAACTAACCTCTTCTGTGCCCTTATATGTGATATTTAGAATTCTGAAAAGCTATCTTAGTTGTCTTTGTAGTTCTAAAATTCTAAAATAGTATGAACTATGCCCATCGTTACCCAAATGAATGCATTCATGGAAGGCATTGTGGAAGTCTAAAATATTGCCATTTCCGTGACAATCCAAATCCACCACGACCAACTGAAAAAAAAAAAAAAAACTGTATGTTTTAATGTGTTTCCCTTGACTGACAATGGTATGGGGCCACCTGCTAATAATATATCAAGCCCCTTAGACAACTGTGTGTTGGAGACGAACAAGTGCTCCTATGCCAGCTCCCCTGTTCTCTGTGCATGCGGAAGTAATCATTCGGTTGTGGTTTTGCCTCAGTTTGTTCTTCTGCAACATGTAGACAAAAATTTAATATCTGAAAGTTACAGAATTATATTATGGACATGTTTAACATGGGAAAGTTGAAATCCTTAGATGGATAAATCCATGCATACTTGTAGATATAGAATTCAGCTGTTTCCTGGGGCTGCCATAACAAAGTATCTCACACACAAAACATATACAAGGTGTCTGTCAGCAAGGTTGATTTCTCCAGAGCCCTCTCTCCTTGGCTTGTAGATGACTGTCTTCTCCCTATTTCCTGACATAGTAGTCCCTCTGTGTTTCTCTGTGTTTTCATCCCCTCTCCTTAGGTCTTTTCCACCAGACCTGTTGGACTACGGCCCACTCTAATGACCTCATTTAATTTAATAATCTCTTCAAAGACCCTATCTTAAACACAGTCATGTTCTGAAGACTTCGAGATGTGAATTTCAGGTGAACACAATTCAACCTGTAACATGAAATTCACTGAAGAATCTACACAATCCCTAAGCAGTATTTGGAAGAAGAATGTTTATTCCTAAAGACCTGAAATGTTTCCAAGCTCCTTAATCAGACTGCAGAATGGATGAAAAGAATACTCATGTCCATATATATTTGGACAATACCTAATAACAGAAGCTTTTTTCTTCTTTTTCTAATTAAAGTATTCTAACCAGTTTAGAGTCAAACATAAAACGTTATAATATAAAGTACATATAGATTACATATAAATAATAGTATCTATAATGCCCAGCACGGTCTTGTATTCCTTAGAATTAAAAGGAAGTTCAAATTTCCATCATAAAAGAGAAGCTACATACATTTAATCCTGATAAAAAATTTCAGTATCTTTTTCAAAACGCATTCACAGGCCAGCCATAGTTGATGCTAAACTGAGACGAATATCTATTAAATATCATCAGAAAAATATCAATTAGTTTGTAAATCATTGTTGGGTTTCTCTCATTACTGCCTGAAATTTTGAATACATTATTATGTATACTTAGCGAATGAATCCTTTATTCTGCTGTATGCTGATAATCATACATAAAAACATGATGAGTGACAAAATCACACAAAAACATGTGGAAGATGAACTGTCTGTAGTGTAAGATGTTTCTTATGAGCTCAAGCTTCAAAAATGAGATTTATTTTATCTTTAGTAATATTATTGCCATGATTATTAGAGTTTTGAAATCTCTGTAAGCTGTTTGGAATGGGTAAGCCTTATTTCTGGTTGCATATTAATGTGGAAATTATCAACAAAGCTAGCCATTTATACCAGTATTTTTCAGACTACACTTTAAGCCAAGAATTCACTAGTTAAGAAAATGTGCTAAGTGCTACTTTGTGAGTTGTATTTGTGATGGATACATTTATCTACCAACTTGGCTAAGCTATGATGCCAGAGTGTTTGGTCAAACACTGAAGTGAATGTTGCAGTGAAGATATTTGTGGATATGATGAACATCTGTGATCCATTGGTTTAGGAAAGCAGGTTCCCCTCCACAATGTGAGTGACCCTCATCCAATTAATTGAAGTCCTTAAGATCAAAGACTGAGGATTCCTTGAATATAACAGTTCTACAATACTAGCTGGCCTACCCAGCATGGCTTGGATGAGTAACTTATCTGCACTCAGTATATTAATTTCTGTTGCAGCTTGCCAAATTGAGAAATGTCCCTGCAGAACTCAGTGGCTTCTCTCCCGGGAATCTGCACACTTTGTGGGCCATGTTTGTGACTTCTGATGTGAAAAGAGGATTGGTGTCTGAGTCCAGAGCCTGTTAGGCCCATGGGAGGATTTCTCTCCGTCCAGGTCTCACTGGCTTCCATTGTAGCCCGGTGTCAGCTGCATTCTCCAATTCTCCCATTCTGGGTCCTCAGGGTCACCCACGGGGGATTAAGACAAAGTCATATAGCTTGTGTTTCAAATCAGGTCCTCGAGATCTGTGAAAAAATTGTCCAGCAGCATTATTGATGCAGTAACAAAGAAACGTTTTATTTTATGGGTACAAAGTACACCTTAAATTAAGATTTTCCTGAAGGTGCTTTTATATTTTTCTCCAGAAATGTTTCATGTCTCCTGTGAAAAACCCTGATGGCACTGATATGTCACCTCATGGATTTAGCCCTCATGCAGCAAATGAAGAGGCAGTGCTATTTTCTGGCTCTCAGCAAAACTCCGTCTTCTTTGCCTCTTTTAGCTTTCACTGATTCTTCCGACATCAACCACTCCCATCCTGTCTGCCTATGCTATTTAATCTCAGATCTGTGCTCCTAACCCATTCCTTGCCCCAGGCTTCTGTACCTGTGGATCTGACTCCCTGCCAGGCTCCCTCACCATTGGGTTCTATCTAGGCCCTGAATTCAGCATGGCCAAGACTGACCTATTCAGCTTTCACTAAAAATCTTTCATTTATGTTTCTTACCTCAAGCTTGAACTCACCAGCTCTCCACCCTGAAAGTCAAATCTCCTACCCTGAGTTTCTTGAAGGACCTGTCAAGCTCTCTTTTACCTCTAGGTGTTTCTACAAATACACTGTTCCCTGAAGTGCTCTCTGAGAAAAGTCAGACGCGTCATTTATTTCAGGGCTCTGGAAAGTTTCTCTAATACGAATCTTCTCTGAAGTCTTCTATAGTCTCCTGTGCTTGTCCGTATATCTCAAACCTCATAGCGACACTCATTCATGTGCTTCTGTCCCTACTGACTTCAGGGCTGTGCTAGCCATTGTCTCCAGGAGCTTAGCACTGACAATGATGTTTTGAATCAATATGGTTATTGTAAACATCAGAAAAGTCATCCCCAGTTTCTGTAAGTACCATTGCACATTTGCACATGACTCACTAGCTATTTATCAGGATTTCAGTTTTATAGAAAATGCCATTCTGCCCCCCTGCCATGGCCACATAATAAGCTTGTCTAGTCATAAATGTCCTCCATTTCTGTTTGTCAGAAAAAGTCTTGAGGTCTCTTCATTTTTTAAGATACAGGTTTTAGGTTAATTTTTCTCCCTTTCAAAACTTTAAATATTTTACCTTGTACTGGTTTGGTTGCATGGTTTCTGACAAGAGGTCCTCTGTAATTCTTACACTTGTTTCTCCTTAGCTAAGATTTTCTTTTCTTCCAGCTGCTTTCGAGATGTTTCCTTTTCAGAAATTTGAATATAATCTGTCTGGGCACTTGTAACCGATTGATTGATTTTATTTACCCCACACTATGTTTTCTGAGCCTCCTGTATTGGTGGTTTGGGGTCTGTTTTTTTTTTTTTTTTGGATAGAGGATTTCATTTATAAAACAATGCAAATAGCACTTGGACTTAGGAAACTTTTCCAATTTTTATTTATAACATTATTAATCCAAATTGCCACATCTAGAGTTTTAGCAGACAGTCTTTGTACTCTTTGGTGAAGTGTCTGTTAAACTATTTGTTATTGATCTAGAGCCATAGATCAATAACAAAACAAGAGGGAAATGAAATGCTCCAGGGACATCTGAAAAGTACCAAAGAAACACGCACTAGGCTGAAATTCTACGGGTAAACCATCATCACCCAACAGGTTCTATTCATTCCTGCATTTTCTCAGTAAGCTCTTCCTTATATTTGTCTTTCCCTTTTCCGACTTGTTGAGACTCGGCTTTGCATTCAAGAACTTTTTCCCATTTCTGGTCCAGCTTTAGCCTGGTGATCACCACCTGGCTCGGGCAAATGCCCACATAGATGGCAGTGCCATTGGCTCTTCTCGCACTGCACCTGCTCCATATAGATGACATATTTCCCTATGTACATCTGGACCAGCTTGTTGATTTGCTAACCAACCACCTGGACCTTTTTATCCTTGTGGATGGACATGGAGTGGACACTGTGCTTCTGCTGCAGCTCCTTGCTGGGATATCATGCTGGGAGAGCAGGGACAGCAGGATGTTCCTGTGCACACGTGAGGGGCTGCTGAAGTGACATTTGCAGTTTTGGCTGTGGTCTAAGGTGATGAAGGGATTGAACTTTAGGCTCACCATCTGCCTGTGGCTGGCCTAGTGGTGTCTGTCTTTTATTTAAGAAAGTTCTGGGTTATTATTACCTTAAATATTTCTTTTTCACTATTCTCCATTCCCTCTTCTACTTTTCCGATTAATTATACATTTCGTTATACCTTTTAAGATGGCTCCACTTTTATGTGCTATTCTGTTCTTTTTTAAATTTGTTTTTCTATTTTCCCTTCAACGTGGGAAATTTCTATTGATATATTTTCAAGCTCACTGATTTCTTCTCAGATATGTGAAGTCTACTGATGAGCCCATCAAAGACATTGTTTATTTCTGCTATGGTAGTTTCAGTTTCTAACATTTTGTTCTCTTTCCTTATTAGCTTTTCCATCTCTCTGCTTACATTACTCTTTCATGTTATCCGCTTTTTCTAGTAGAACCCTTACCAGATTGAGCACAGTAATTTTAAATTCCAAGTCAGATAATCCCCAAATCTCTGCCGTTTCTGAGTTTGGTTTTGATATTTTCTCTTTGTCTCATCACACTATTTTTTGAGGGTACCTTGCATTTCTTTGTTGAACACTAGACAACATTTACGAAATGAAAAGAACTGAGGTACACAGACATGTAACAGATGGTCTTACATTTATCTGAGTGAGAATTAGATTGTTTTATTGTTTGATAGTCGTAGGTGGCAGAGATTAAAATTTCCTCTAGCATCTTTTACCCCTCATTTTTGTGTGTGGGTTTCCCTAGGTACTCCTTCTTGGGAAGTGTCTAAGCCTTGCAGTTCTTTAAGTTGTATTATTCTGTCATTACACAGGAGCTCTGTTAATGTGGTGGTAATGTGGGTGGGTGGGTGGCTAGAGGGGAACATCCTATAATCCTATGTTAGATCTCACTATTTCGGTGAGATGTGTCCCAGGACTATGACCTCACAAGCACTCTCAGCCTCTTCTCCCCAATCCCAACCTCCAATCTTCCCTGAGAAGAGACAATCAGGCTAGATGAGGCTGGAGTTGGATATTTTTCTTCTCCATGTCGAAAGCTAATTGGGCTGGCATTGGATAGTTTTGTTTTCATTTTTTTCTTTTCTCGAGGTCAGTCATGTTCTGATAAAATATTAATTTACAACAGTATTTCAAAATGGTTAGTTTTCCTGTCCCCCTGCCAGAAGCAGGAGGGAATTTTTCTGCAGTCTTCAGCCTAAGTCTCTAGTGGAATCCCTGAAGGTAAAACTCAGTACATTGTGGGTGGCTCTCGCTCCAAAGCCTGAGTCCCTGGAGTTTGAGTCTCAGCTGGTTAACAGCTCAGCCTCCATCACTTAGTCAATTACACTTCAAATGTTTCTAGCAGTTGCTGGCTCCAGCTGTGTCTTCTACTTCCAGTTAATTTTGATTCTCTATGTTCACCTGTCTCCCACCCCGTGGTTTTCAGGGAGGTAGTTCGTCCTGTGACTCCGATTCTCTGATGGGTCTAAGAGACGTTGTTCGTTTTCAATTAGTTTGGCTTTTTTCCTGTTGTGAGAATGGGGAATGAAGACTTTCGTGGTTTTACCACTTAGAACGGAAACTGTAAGCCTGTTAATGTACTTGGATGTAAAATTTTAAGTTCAACTGTGATTTTTTTTTTTTTTTTAGAAAATGATATGTCATCCATATGGACTCTTGGGTGAAGTGTCTGTTAAAACTATTTGCCCATTTTTAGTGGGCGGTTTGTTTTCTTAGTATTGAATTTTGATGATTCTTTCATATTCTAATTAAGCCTATTATTACATACAATATTAGCAAATCCCATTTCCCATCCTGAGGCTTTTCCTTTCACTCTCTTAACAGTTTTATTGAAAGAGCAGAATTCTTACTTTTGATGTCATATATAAGAAATAGTTGCCTAAAAAGGTCACAACTGTATTCTCCTGTGTTTTACTATGGAAGCATTATGGTTTTATGTTTTGCATTTAAATTTATGATTCCTTTAAGTTATGATTTTTATAGAGTACAAAGAACTGAAGTTAATAGTTTTGTATATGGATATCCAGCATTATTTGTAGAAAAGACCTTCTTTTCTCTAGTAAATTGCCTTTCTATCTTTATCAAAAACCAGTTGTCCGTGTATCTTTTGGTCTATTTCTGGACTTTCTCTTCTGTTCCATTGATTTATTTTATTTATGTTTACATGAATACAACACTGACTTGGTTAACTTTGCCTTGTAACATATCTCAAAATCACGTAATGTTCAGTTCTCGTACTTTGCATTTTTTCAAAGATGTTTTGATTATTCTAGGTCATTTACATTTAGATATAAATTTTATACACAGTTTGTTAATTTTCATGAGAACCCGATAGTTTTGCTCAGAGTTGCATTAATTTATACTAAAATATGTGTTCAAGATTTTCATAGAAAAACATCAAGTCTTGTCACAGAAAAACATTAAGTATGAGTTTCTGAAGAATCCGTTTTAACAAAAGATGTGCCTGGAATATTTGCTAGTACCATAAAGAAAGAAGTTGCTCAAAATACAGAAAGGTAGAAACTTGTTAAATAAAATTATGAAAACCATTGAAAAGAGCTTCCAATTGCCAAAATTAATTTGAGCAACAAATCAAGTAACAAAAATATTGTGTTCTAAGTCATAGAATAAAATTAATTGTCATGGAACTCTGATACAAGTAAGTAATTTGATAATTACTAGAATAAATTTTTCGGGAATTAGGAAAATAGAAAACACCATTGGAATACAACAGTAATAAGTGTCATAAGCAAAATCCACTGATGGATGCTAAAATTGTTAGGTGAATGTTTGAACAGAAACAGTGTATTTAAAGAATAAAAAGTATCTCTTCCAAGATATTTATTAATTGCAAAAGGAAAATAGTAATTTTACAATGGCAAAATCTAGCAACACCACCTTAACCAAGAAAATAATTTTATTACCAGTGATAAAAACATGTTTATCTTTTGCACCCTGAGATAATATAGCAAGAAGAGTACCTCCATGCTGTAATAGCCTTGTCAAAAACATATAACCACAACTGATTAGTCACCATCAGATTAACCCAGACTAAGGAGCATTCTACAGAATAACTGACCAATACTACTCTTCAAAATGTCAGGCCATGAAACATCTTCCTTCTGCCCTACCCGCTTCCACACAAGCAAACAAACAGAAAGAATGAAAGAAAGAAACAAAGAAAAAAGTTGCCCTAGATTGGAGAAGACTGAGGGAGAGAAATGGCAAAAGCTCAAAAATATAATGTGGGATCCTAAATTGGATCCTGGAACAGGAAAAGGAGATTAGTGGAAAAACTGGTGAAATCTGAATAAACTGTACCTATGATAATTTCTTAGTATTTGATAATTTTTCTCTGGTTATATAAGATGTTTACCATTAGCAAAGTTAAGTGAAGGCATGTGTGAACTCCGCATTACTTTTGATAACTCTGTAATTCTAAACTTATTTCAAAATAAAAATTAAAAATGGAGTCAATCATAGACATGTATATTCTAAATCAAACAGTTCTGTTTTGTTTGCAAGATACCATTTGGATAAAAACTTTTTTGATTTTTGACCTCAGAAAAAATATTTTTATTCCATTAGTTCTTAATGAATCTATATTTCTTGAAGAAGCGTCAGAGTCAATACATGTTTTTGCAAAATTATATTGCATCTCAAAAGAAAAAAAAAGTTTTCATTTTTATAACAAATGGAAAGTTCAACTCACAACCGAATCATTGGTACCTTCTTTTTCATCATGAAAAATCCATAAATCCATCTCACTATAAACATAAGATAGTGCATCTCCTAATCCAACTGATGACACCAAGTTTTTGAACTTCAGGATCAAAAAGAGTCTGTTTTTCCAGCTAGTCACATGCAAACAGATGGTAAAATTTGGAACTCTACAAAATCTCTGGGAAATCATGTCTAGCTTCTCATGTCAGCTCAACTATTTTTTCTCAGCAAAGAGTGAGAGGAATATTTTGAAAACCACGAAGAATATCAGTGTACCCAGAGAATGCCTGAAATAATCAACAATTTCTCTGGTTTTTACAGGTTCTTTGATAGTAATAATCACAGAAGACTTCTGGGCAACCACAGGTAAGATCTGAGAACTGAGTCAGCCTCTAACTGTTTGTAAAATTCTGCAATATTTGGACAACTTAAGTAGATTTTTTAGAGTTGAAAAGGCAGACATTGGACAATTACATGATCAGTTATCCTTTTTATCTTGAATATTCAGCTTCTCCATCTCAGCTCTATTTTTCTCATGAGCTTTTAAAACTGATCAAGTTTCTCCAATTATTCTTCAAAGAGCTCCACTCTCTTGATCTGCTCTGTCTTCTCTCAGGTACCATTCTTCTACCTTCTTTCATTTATAGCCATGTGTTCCCTGGAGTAAATTCTCTTGACTTCCACACCTTTCCCTCAGCTCCAGTCCTCCCAGTCTGGTTCCTGTGTTTACCATCTTTGAAGATTATATACTCTCTCTACCTAAGAAGCTTCTATGGACAACGCCCAGTTGTTATTCTATCTGACTGCCTAGAAGCAATCACCACCATGAACCTCCTTCCTCTCTAGCCACTCCTTTTATTCCCAGTTGAAATTTACCCTGTCAGTGGGTCATTAAATAACGGGTCCCTTTAAGGCCTGTCCAAACTCACCTTCTAAATGTTGTCTGTATCTCTCTTGGCAAACTCCAAGTACCCATGGCTCGAATTATATCACCTAGATACAAAATACTCAGAAAGTATTTATTTATTAATCAATGAATTCTACGCTGAATGCTTGGCATGTGCCAGACAAGATTCTAGATGTCAGAAAAGCAAATCAAATGAGGTCCTAGCCCTCACTGAACCTCTCCTCTTAACAACTTCAGATTCATGTAACAATCTGCTATCCTTACATCTTCATTCAGATATCTCAAGATGGCTCACCTTCTATCCAGTGATGTCTCTCAAACTTATGCTTTCAATTCATCTAGTATGCTAGTAGAAAACTAGCATAAAACTCCTAATGTGTGACTGTGAATCCATGCATGCCAGGGTGTACAAAGCCCTACGTGTTCCAGTCTAGCCAGCTCTGTCCATTGTCTTTACTTTTCTTGTCTCTTTTCTTCACTTTTCTTTTCTTTTCTTCCTTCCTTCTTTTTTTACTTTTTTTTTTTTTTTTTTTTTAAATCAAGTTTCGCTCTTGTCGCCCAGGCTGGAGTGCAATGGCGTGATCTCGGTTCACTGCACCTTCCGTCTCCCAGGTTCAAGTGATTCTCCTGCCTCTCCCAGGTTCAAGCGATTCTCCTGCCTCAGCCTCCCAAGTACCTGGGATTACAGGTGTGTGCCATCACATCCGCCTAATTTTTTTGTGTTATTAGTAGAGACAGGGTTTCGCCATGTTGGCCAGGCTGACCTCAGGTGATCTGCCTGCTTTGGCCTCCCAAAATTCTGGGATTACAGGCAAGAGCCGCCATCCCCAGCCAGCTTCGTCCATTCTTCTTTCAAACCACGTTTTCTCACTATATCTATCCAAGCCATGGTGACTTTCTTTCTGTTCTGAAAAGAGGTCACATATACTCTTCCGTTTTAAAGCATTGAAATGAGTAATTTCTCTCTGTAGTAAAGTTCTTAAACGTAGTAACTTTAAGAGAACCTTATTAAATGAAATTCCTGGATTAGAAGTCAAGTCCCCCTATGTAACACTGTCATTATCAAATACATCATTCCTTCATCCAAAGTAGCAAAGTTGTAGTTTTGCTTAGTTTTGGATGTGTTCCTGATAACTCAGTTTCAAGATGGTAATAATAATGTCTTTGTTCATCACTATGTCAACATTTTTAATACTATGCCTAGCTCATAGTAAGACCTAAGTAAATCGTAGTTGCTCAAAAACTAAATAGGTGAATGAATAAAGTGATTATTATTATGAATTTAAAATTAAATAAGCCTCTAGAGTTTATCTCTTTCTTTCAAAGATTGTCTAACTTTTGCCTTAGGTGATATTAAAATAAAATATTACATATTAATGATTTTGCTCTTGTGACTGTAAGATCTAAAAAGTTGGATTCAATTAGATTTACCACCAAGTTTCTGCAGGTGGTAAGAAAGGCTGTGGAAAGAACTACACAGTGGAATATTACTCAGTCTTTAGACAAGGAGGAAATTCTGTCATTTGCAACAACATGGCTGAACCTAGAGGACATTCTGCCAGGTAAAATAAGCCAGGCACAGACGGATATATACCACACATTATCACCTCTATGTGAAATCTAAAAAAGTCAAGTTCGTGGAAGTAGAGAGTAGAACGGTGGTTACCACAGGCAGGAGGAGAGGGGAAGAGAATTTTGGGGGGAAAAGGGAGATATATTAGTCAAAGCGTACAGAGAATTGGTCAGAAAGGAGGAACAGGTCCTAGTGACCTGTTGCATAGCAATGATAACTACAGTTTGTGTCTTGTATATGTTAGAATAGCAAAAAGAGTAGATTTAAAGTGTTCTCACAACAAAGACATAAGAAACATGTGAGGTGGTAGGTGTGTTAATAACCCTGATTTGATCATTTTATGATGTATATGTGTACTGAAACATCAGAGTGTACCTCATAAATATGTACAATTATTGTTTGTCAATTTAAAATAAAAGAAAGCTTAAAAAGGGGAATTACTAAGCTCATCAGCATGCAGCAGGTAGAAGAGCTGAACTCACCCTGTGGTGTTGACATCCTCATAGATATTAATGCATCACAGGTTTTGTTTTGTCCCATTCAAACATGTTGAGCCCCTTAGAGGTCAGCTGCAGGCACTAAGGAAAAAAGCAAATGTGAAAATGGAGAA
Source organism: Rhinopithecus roxellana (assembly GCF_007565055.1). Lineage (NCBI taxonomy): Eukaryota > Metazoa > Chordata > Mammalia > Primates > Cercopithecidae > Rhinopithecus > Rhinopithecus roxellana. The sequence continues at coordinate 43,180,031 of NC_044557.1, forward strand.
AAATGCAGTATATCAAAAATTAATATGCCCTATTTCATCATTAAGGGGAAAGGAATGGAATAAAACTTTTAGATTATCACACATGAAAATGCTATATATTTTGTATTTTACTGGAAATAATTATTTAAAAAACTACCCTCATTAATCATAAATTTGCCGAAACTTAAAGTTTGTGGGAAAAAGATATTTAGTATTCTTTACGCCTCATTTTGATATTATGTATCTTTCTAAGTCATTCTGGCTTATTTTATGCATAAATAGTCAATTAGCAGGACCTTTCAAATAAATATACCCTAATTGTGTTCTCTATACAGTAATTTTTAAGTAAATCAATGAATATAATAATGAATAAAAGAGTTTTAAAAAGTTTCAATGCTTTTATTAAAGGTAAGACCTTAATTTAAAACATAATAGCCCAAATAAACAGGGATCTTTAGTCAAGTTATGACAGCAACTGAGATATTTTGGCTCAGAAACTGTATCGATGACTTTCAATTTAATTACTTAATGGTGAAATGTCTGTTGGTTTGGTGAAGAGGATCAATAATCTCTTATTTCAATGTTGCCTAATAATGTTGTAATTTTCTTACAAAAGCATTTTCATTAGGAATTAAAAAAACAAGTAAATGGATTTAACAAAATGGAAATTGGAAAGGGATACCAGAACACAGGAATAATTTACCTTTTAAAGAACTATGTTGTTATGTTAAAATCAAAGTCAATGAAAATTCAAGACACTGATAGTTTTAAGCTCCTGTGACCAACTGTAACACTGAATAAATATATAACAATAGCTTGCTTGACCAATATGGGTATGGGTTTGTGCATTGACGCCACAGAGATGAGGGGAATATTTTGGGACAGCCATTCCTTACTTCATTTCAATATGTCTTTTTATAAAAGACAAAACTCTTGAGGTATGGTTGTCTTATTTGTATTTGACAGCTTCATAAACATTGAGATTTTCCAGAAGAAACACTGAAAGAAATACTGGGAAAAATACTTCAAAACTGGGAAGAAACTCAGGACCAACAAAATAATAACATTGAAAACTATTATTATTGTAACCAAATGAATCTGGACTTGCTTTCTTTTTCTACTCGCACATAAGCTATGCCACAAATTGCTTTGAACACTGCTTATTTACCATTTTGTAATTATAGATAGCTAACTACAACCTGGAAAAGCAAGCCTACTCTGTTTTGGGGATTGGAGTGATGTCTAGAGGTAGAGCAAGTTTCCTCAAATAGTTCGGATGTATTGGTGTCATTTAGTAAACAATACCAACCAATCATCACTGCCTTTTATAACCATGACTTGTTTACCACACATCATATATTTGGTGTGAGATACACTTTTGGCCAGATACAACACATAACATTTCTAAGTGATAAATGTGATCAGTATTAAACACAAAGAAGCTGTTTCAGTCTTCAAACTTCTCCCTTTTATAATCTGGAGTCTATATGAAATTTTCAATGAAACCATGTCCCATAAATTTATAAATGTTAGGTTTGTCTCCCATAAACAGCCCTAGACAGACCAACAACATCTTGCTAAAATCATTTTATCAATATGCACTTTGCTCTTGGAAAAGGTGTTAGTGTACTTCCTTGTAGCTATGTCATGAGTATATGCTGGTAAGGGGATCTGATGAGGTTACTTTTCTTATTTTCCACAGTTCAACCAAGTAAAGGAATAGAAAATATTTCAGGCTTACTAACTCTTCCTTTCCCAATATGGTAGAATGTACTACTGGCAAATTAGAGTAGTCTTCATTTTTATGCATTTAAGTTTCATGGAAAAGCATATTCTAAGAAAGAAAAAAAAAATGATGTGTTACATAATGACTATAGTATTCTGGGAACCTGCTCCATAAATTATAACTAAATATATTAAACAGAAATACTTGAATATCATATAATTATGACTGAAAATGATGTGGTTCAAAGCATACCGTTTTGTGTAATTGCTTCTGTGGTCACTTTAATTTCAGAATAATTCGTCCATGATGAAATAGATAACATATATCTCATATATTCTCTTCCCAAGGAAGTGGTTCATACTACTTGTTTAGACAGAGAAGCTGCTGAAATTTAGTGAGTTTGCATTCAATAAAATCATTATAAAAATTCATTTTCTAGAGAAGTAAAATCCAATGCTCTAGTTCAGGGATACCCAACCCCCAGAACATGGACTCTGGGTCCATGGCAGAAGGTGAATGGCAGGTGCATGAGCAAAGCTTCATCTGTATTTACAGCTGCTCCCCATTGCTCCCATTACCACCTGATCTCTGCCTCCTGTCAGATTAGTGGCAGCATTCGGTTCTCACTCACAGAAGCACAAACTCTACTGTGAACTATGAATGTGAGGGATCTAGGTTGTGCATTCCTATGAGAATCGAATGCCTGATTGTCTGGAGTCTATATGAAATTTTCAATGAAACCATGTCCCATAAATTTATAAATGTTAGGTTTGTCTCCCATAAACCCCATCTCTCCCATCAACCCCAGATAGGACCATTTGGTTGTAGGAAAACAAGCTCAGGACTCAATTCCACATCATCAATTCTACATCATGGTGAGTTGTATAATTATTTCATTATATATTACAATGTAATAATAATAGAAATAAAGTACACAATAAATGTGATGCACTGGAATCATCCCAAAACCTTCCCACTCTCTGGTCCGTGGAAAAATTATCTTCTACGAAACCAGTCCCTGATGCCAAAATGATTGGGAACCACTGCTCTAGTTATTGAAATCTCTCAGAAATAATTTAAGGTATATTAATATGGTAGGCTGTGACTCAAATGACTGTTTATGCCTGTGAAATATCACCATTTTGTTTCATCCCCTTTCTTAAAAATGTAAAACTTAAAATTTATTATTATTATTATTATTATTGTTTGAGATGGAATCTTACTCCACCTCACCCAAGCTGAGTGCAGTGGTGCCATCTCGGCTCCCTGTAGCCTCCGCCTCCTGGGTTCAAGCAGTTCTCCTACCTCAGCCTCCTGTGTAGCTGGGATTACAGGCACACGCCACCACACTTAGCTCATTTTGTATTTTTAGTAGAGATGGGGTTTTGCCATATTGGCTAGGCTGGTCTCAAACTTCTGACCTCAGGTGACACCTGCCTCAGCCTCCCAAAGTGCTGGGATTACAGGTGTGAGCCACCGTGCTCAGTGTAAAAATTTTATTTGACCAGAAAAATTCAAGATCGGACTGATAATCTATTGGGGACTGTGCCGGGGGTGGTGGAGAATGAACAGACACAAGAGACAAAGACAAACAGAGAACATGGCGGCCACGCCTAGAGCCTCCGCCTCACTTTATTCGTACTCCACAAATCCCACGTCAGCAAAAATAACACAATGCGAAACAAACTTTCTGCACCCAGATGTAACCTTCTGCTTAGTTCCTTGTCTCTAAGTTCTTGCTTATTTGTCTGCCTTCTTGACGCCTACTAGAGTTCATTAAAAGTTCAACTAGAGATACTGTCCTTGACTACTGGAGTTCATTGAAAGCGCAACTAGCTAGAGATACTGTCCTTGAGCCTTATCTATTCTTAGCATATTATTTTCAATGGCCCCTGCAATAATCTATGGTGCCTACACAGGATGTGTAGCTTCAATTCCTGACCACCCCAATTCATGCATTCCCTATAATGTAAAAATTTCTAGCATCTTTCAGGTTAAAATAATGGCTATGGTTATTACAAAGATAATTCAAAGAGAAAAATAATGCATCAGTCTACTATGTGCATGATCTGCGATATATTATGTTCGTATTAGGGATCCCGAATCATTTAAGGGCAAAAGTAAATTAGACAATAGGATACATAATCACTGCAAATAACACTTCACGTCTTGGGGAAATTCACTTACGCAAAGCATCTCAATGGCTCAGTGTCAGATATATAACTATGTTATCCAATGTCAATACTTCCATCTATATACTGGATTAAATTCTTTCTTGCCTACTCATTTCATTCATTCAGCAATTTTTTCTTCTTGTCTCTTATTATCATTATTATCTCTTATTGTCATTCCTCCCTCCTTAGTAGATTATTTCCATTGACAAACTCACATGCAGTAATGTACCCTATCTTACCAATATTTAAGTTAGTTGTAAAAGCTGTTCTTGGGTTCCATATGTTTCTTTGTTCCTCACTCAATTTCTTTGCTCTCCACTAAAAAAAATCTGTAAAATAGTGTCTGTAGTCATGGTCTGAATCTCCACTTATCCCCACCTCTTCTCTCCTGTATTTACACTTGTGGGACTCTCATTTTTCACCTACCCTTCCCCAGGTCATCAGCACTCTCCACATTGCCAGAGGTAAAGGACAATTCTCAGAGCTCTTCTTGGTATCTTTTTAAGCATCCTTCACGCAGTTCAGGCTTCCTCCTTTTTGAAATGCTTTATTTTTGGCCTGCAGAATACAATCTTCAAAATGCATACTTTTTCTCCTTCTCCGCTCTCCACTCCTTCTCGGCCTACTAACAAAAATCTTCACCAACCATTACATGTTGGGGTACCCAAGATTTAGATGTGGGGCTTCTGTTCTCTTCTCCATTTACTCACAGGGTAAACATACTTTGTTCTATGGAATCTAAGCGTTCATGTATTTGTGTGTTTGGTCTTGAACTCTCCTAGGAACTTCGGTCTCATATTACTCTCTTGCTAAACATGTCTACTTGGAGGGTCCGCATGGAGGTCTAAAGGCATGTATTCATGCATCTGGAGGGACCACATCCAATATCAACACAGTGGGAAGGAATAAACTAAGCCAGGAAGCATTTATGATCATCTGGATTTTCTTCTCTTTCATGAAGAGAAAACTCCTTTCCAAAGCCATTCTGCATGCATCAAGCATCTGAAACTCTGAAACTACAATGGAACATCTGCCTTTATGGAATATTTAATAATTTGACTATCATTTCATTGGGCTTTGTGAATTTCATAAAACCCTATTGTGGATAATGCAATAACCTTAGCCTCTCTGAGTGGAGATTGCGCCACTGCACTCCAGCCTGGCACAGAGTGAGATTCTAGCTCAAAAAACAAAACAAAAACCTACCCAGAGATGCCCTTAGTGCCCTGACATCGCTTGTCCCCTGCCTTTCATTCAGATTTGAACAGATGTGCTTCACTTCTCAGATCTAGTGAACTCAGCTGAAGTCCCAAGAGACTTGGAACACCATTTTATTAAGGAGAAAAATTAGAAAGCAAAAAAGGAGCTAACCCTCCATTTTTATTTTTAACTAATTACTACAGAGCCAAAGAGATGCCCAATTGTTGCAGTAGAAGAGAAGTTTCTGAATCAAAAGTAAAGCCAGATTCAATTATTTAGCTGGTCCATGGCTCTTGAATTTGTTAAGTGCTAAAAGCATACTTCTTTATGATGACTGACTCAAATAGTTCTTTCTCATACATAAAACAAATTTAATGCTTTTATTCCATTTCTGTCTTTATTTTTTCAGATTTCTTTTCCACTTAACTACGTGGTAGGACATTTCGAGCCAGTTGTTGAAGTCTAATGGATTGACTAAGACTGTTCTATCTTACTCTTTTTAGAGGCAAACAAAGAGGATCAATCAAACTTCTAATCTTGAATTCCACATTTGTATGAATAATTCTGGGGAGTATCATCCACTTTCAATAGCAGGAGGTATGAATTTATTTTCACAATAATCAGATGACAAGTAACTTATACTGCCTGTATTTCCAGAGCACTCCAGGATGGTTTTTAAATGCCCATCTTTGAACTCCATTGATGAGCTAATAAAAATTAAGGTTGAGGAATATCGGTGGCATCATTAGTATCAAAACCTACATGACACCAGCATGTACATGGGTGGGAGCTATGAACTTACTAAAAAGAATCAGGAAAATATCTCTGGTGCATTGTGCCAGGTGCGACTTCATTCCCCTTCTTTCTGAATTCTTGTTTGTCTTTAATGTCTTGGGAAAAATGTGGAATTGGGACTGGAAAACAGGTTTAAATCTGTTTGACTTCAGAAGATTAACCTTAGACCTCAGACACTCAATTTCTGAAAAACGCAGGATTAATGAACACTTTACAAGAGTTGTTGATGTAGTAGTGAGGTGCTTATAAAATCACCTTGACATGGATAAAGTCTAATGCAGATGTGTTTGTGTTTGTGTGTGTGTGTGTGTGTGTGTGTGTGTGTGTGTGTATTACTAAGAACATTTTTGAAAGAGAGGTTTCATACTTTGCTCACTGTGGCCCTACAGACCACCAAATGTGATGATGGTTGTGGACTACCAAGCCTCCCTGTTTCCTGCTTCCAGCTCCTAATCATTTATCAGCTGTGTCCCCTCTTGACCCCTCTTGAAAAGACAGAATATGACTGGGCGCAGTGGCTTATGCCTATAATCCCAGCATTTTAGGAGGCCGAGGCGGGCAGATCATGAGGTCAGGAATTTGAGATCAGCCTGACCAACATGGTGAAACCCTGTCCCTACTAAAAATACAAAGAAATTAGCCAGGCGTGTTGGCAAGTGCCTGTAATCCTAGCTACCTAGGAGGCTGAGGCAGGAGAATTGCTTGAATTTGGGTGGCAAAGGTTGCAGTGAGCTGAGATTGCACCACTGCACTGTAGCCTGAGCAACAGAGTGAGACTCCGTCTCAGAAAAAATTAAAAAAAAAAAAAAGAAAAAGGCAGAATACAATAATGATGAAGGAGCTAGACACAATATCTTTATTTTGCAGCTGAGTTTAGAGAGAATTAATTGTAGTTTTTTGAGACTTAGGTTAACTAGTATGTGCATAGTACATAGAAAGGTATCTAGCACATAAACACTCAGTACTCTTGTGTCTTTATTGTCAGAATCTCAGTTCACCATCTAATCACTTATCACTATTGGGGACTGTTGTGATAATCTCCTAGCTGGAGTCAGTACCATCGGTCTTTGTTTGCAAGACTTCTTAGTGAAATGAACAGTCTTGAATTTATTGTATGCTTTGCTAGACTTTGTCCTTTTGACTGTAGTATGATAAGTATTAGGGTGGTAGTTATGCTTTCATGCTCTTAGAGTTATACTCTACTTAAATAAACACATACGTTGGGTATATAGCTCTTCTTTCTAGAAATAATAGCCATTGCTGTCTTCATTCATTTTTCTGTCTGAATTCTTTAGTGCTCAGTGTAACAAAACTATGACACTTAGCTGAACTAATACCTGTTAAGTTCTCTTTTTATTATTAACATCAAATAGCATTACTACAAGTGTAAGAAAGAAAGATAGTCAAGCTAATGTATCTTATAGAGTAAAATCTAGGTTTATGCTTCATTTTTATCTAACCTTTTATCTAACCTTGGTATTAGGCCAATGTATTTCACTTCATTTGCTTTCCCTTGCGTATATAAAAATTAAATTTTGATTATACTTGATTCTACAAATAGCACCTTGAAGACATTGCTATGTAGCTACTCATTCTCTGTACCTGAGGAACTTTGGAATCAGTGAATATTAAATAGAAGCTCAGAAATCTAGAGTGAGAAGCATCCTCAGAAACCATGTAATTCAACTCCGTTTTTTTTTTTTTTTTTTTTTTTTTGCTTTTTTTTTACGGGGGGATAATCGAGTCCCAGAATGATAACTTCATAGAGAGCTCTTTTAGAGATTTCCGAAGACTCCTCGGTGGCCCTTCTACCATCCCTTCCACTTCCCGTTTTTACCTGTGGAAGGCATTTGTCAGGAACTCGAGCTCAGTCATTCAAAAGATTGCTAAACATTACTGTACACAATGTATTATCAGGGCCTTTCATAGAAACACAATAGTAGCTCTCTTCAATGTATTTGTTATTTATATTTTATAAGCATGAAATCTATTACCTCAGAATGTGGTTGTATGCCAATTTTTAAAAAATCTGTATGTAAAATGCACATGTACACAACACTACATGTTTTCTTTTAAAATTGAGAAATATGACATACTAGACTCATAGAATATTAAAATTAGAAATGGCACTACAGATCACCAGCTCAACCTTCGCCTTTACCTCAGTAGCCTTGTTTACAAAATAAGGATAATGTGATTTCTTACAGATCTTAAGAGTAGAAACCAAAAAAGATGATTGGGGACAAAAAATTGCTGAGGACAAAAGAACACAACAAAGGGAGTGGCAATACTACATTGGTTAAAAGATACTCTAAATCCCCTGCGGAACTGCAAGAAAGACAAAATGTTTAAATGCACATACTCATAAAGCAATCCCAAATCCTCATAGCCATGAAATATATATCACGTTTGCAGTCCAATTACAGTCTTGCAAATGCCATTTTTAAAATAGCCCTAAACAATAAAATAATATTAAGATTTTTCTCCCAACATTTGACATAAAAATAAATAAAAGGAAGAAAAGTCCTATCTCTCTTCCTTCTTTTTCTGCTGCACAGTGTAGTATCACTAAGAACCCACAGTAATATTCATTCATTATTATTAGTGCATTTTTATTCAGAATAACCAGTCACCAGTGCATTGGAGCTACAACAGGAAACGATTGGGAATCCTTGTTTTAGAAAGTTATACATCTGTCAACGTAATCTCTGCTGAGATTTGGATTTTAAATAAAGCTTTTATGAAGTCTGAAGTTAAAAATAAAAAAAGGAGATTCTAAATTCATTCCTATTTAAAGATTCACTAAAGGCAAAGGCATGTGTTTTTCCAGATGGTAGAATTCCAAACACCACTCCGTGCTCTTCATCACTATCTTCTCGAAGTTTTTTCCAAAATGTTTTGAATAAGTCACAGTGACTCTTCGAATGGCAGAAATTCAGCCCCAGAGGTGTTTCTGGTGTTTCCCTGATGACATTCCAGTTGGTTCTAGTGGTTTGAGACTGAGATTTTAAAGCATTTGTTAAAATTCACTCTGAAATCGAATACATTCCTCCTGCTGGGGTTTTGCCATCCCTCCTGGAGCACTGAAATAAATGAGTGTTGCCTCCTCCTGTGAAGTGCATGATATTACGACATTCAGTCGTCACCTGGGTATTCATGGAGTTAGAGTATCTGCAAATAATTAGCTAAACAAAACGGGGTAGAGATATACCATGGAATACAACTCAGCCGTACAAAATAAAATCACGTCCCTTGCAGCAACCGGGATGTGACTGGAGGCCATTAACTTCAGTGAAATAACTCAGAAACAGAAATTCAAATACTGTATGTTCTCACTTATACCTGGAAGCTAAATCATGTGTCTACATGTACACACAGTGGAAAAATGGACATTGGAGACTTGGAAAGGTGGGAGGGTGGGAGGAGGGTGAGGAATGAGATATTAACTATTGGGTACAATGTACACCATGTCAGTGATGGTCAAACTAAAACCCCAGATTTCACCACTGCACAATATATCCATGTAGCGAAACTGCACTTGTACCCACTCAATCTATAAAAATTGAAATTAAAATAAAATTTAAAAATATCTGCCAAGAGGGAACGATGGGCAACAATTTAGTTAAAATGTAGCATTCTCTTCCTTCTGGTTAAAAAATAAAAGTGTAATAGAATGTGACAAATAGATCAGAACTGCTATTTTATGCAAAGGAAAATTGACCCACTAAGATTTCTTGCATTTACTTATCTCAGGTTGAATCTTCTAATCTCTTATCTTTAAGGATTTCATCAGCATATACTGCAAAGCGTGACATTATTTTGGGGACAGAAAACTGAGAACCAGACAGCAAATCCAGCAGAGATAGGTGAATGGGATGAAATTTCAAAGTATGCCAGTTGTGTCTTCTCTTCTTTGAAGAGAAGTCGAGAAGGCCAGGAAAACTAGTACTTTGCCATTAATTATTGACAAGGCATCTTAAGAGGGTTGCCTCCATAAGATCTATTGATTCCTCATTTGGAGCAGGCATATTTTATTTCTTGTGCCTCACCTGCTATTCTAGTATTAAGGTTGCTCTCTGATTTGCTTTGGCTCTGACAATTGTTGACCATTAAAACAAAGATTCAGAATTGTGGCCACTATCCAAAGGATTCAGTGACTTTAGAAAGCACTGCTCTGCGTAAATTTACCAAAAAAAAAAAAAAAAAAAAAAAAAGTTTTCAAGAGAGATGTATAGTTGGGGTTTTTTTTTTTTCTTTCTGCAAATGGCATATAAAATGGTACATCAAATGAAAGATAAATGATTTAAATTAATATTTTCATATCCCAGAGTTAAACATGCCGGTGTCTCTCACCTTCCAGTAAAATGCATGTGTAATTCTTATTAGGGTTGACATGGGTTGAGCACAAATATTGACAAGCTACTGCAAGACTGCAAGGAATATCGTCTCCTAAATTTACAGAAACTAAACAGAAATAAGTAAATCAGTGGCTTCAACTCATGGAAGACAAACCATGCTCGGCACACACAATATAAAAACCATCCATCTCCCCACTTCCACGGCACATGCTCATCCTACAGAGATGTAGGTTCTCTGGCTGGACAGAAGGCTCATTGAATATCCCTCCTTTGCACGTGTGCTAGTGTTTGAACCGTGCGGACCATTCCCGTAGCTGTTTCTCCCATACGTGTAAATGCACTGCAGCGGTGGAAGTCTCAAAATACAACCACAGATGAGGAAGGCAAGAGAAAGGACTGTACAAAAGCAGAAATTCTCATGGCACACTGGCAAAGCCTCCTGCAGGCAATGTTTTCACCCGTGCTGGGAGAAGAGATTCGTCCTTGGATGGAAGCACGGCAAGTCACCCACAGCTTGTAGATCTGAGGAATCTTAAACCTTAGCATGGACTGTCACTGAAACCAGAACAAACTGTTACCTTGTGACTGTGAAGAAAATATCAGTCCGGGAAATCATTAAAGAAATAATAAACGTTGGATGGGGGGAGGGATAAATAAGTGAATAAATCAGATAACAGAATAATATAGAATTTAAAACAAAGTAGTGATAACTCTAAAACATGAAGTCAAAAGCCAGAACGCTATTTAAAAGTGACACAAAATCAGACGGATTCAGCATCCTCTCTAGTAATCAATATAAATAATAAATACAAACAATAGTTCCTGCAGAATTTCTTAGATATAATGGAAGAAAAACTAGAATAGTTTCTAATAATCTGTGTGCGTGTGTTTAAGAGTTGTTCTTGCTTCAAGACAATGTAAATATATTGTTAGTTAAGCAAGTACTAAGAAAACATACTCATGTTTTTCATGTAAAAATAGTACTTGAAGAGTTCTTTCATTTCCTTAAAATAAAAATAAAAGATCACAATGTTAAAGTTCTTTATGAAATGATTGGCAGTAATATTGAAATCAGGAAAGCATAAGAAGTCAGAAAGGTTTTTGAAAATGTTCTTCGAATCCTTAATAGACAAGGGCGTTTGTTTCCCAGTAGTTGATCATTTAGCATGGGGAGCTGACTGGCTCTCTTAGTCCTCCTGGCGGCAGCCACGGAGCTGAGTATAAGGGTGACGACTCCATAGGACTAACACAGAAAGCCGGGTAGAGCGCTGAGCAGAAAAGTCCCTTGGTTCCCAGGAAATGAAACCATAGGTAAATTGGCAATGATAGTTAAAGATTTTAAAAATATTATCTAGAAAATTCACAAATCTAACTGACCATACACACACACACACATATATGCTTACAAATATTTGAGCAATGAAATTAAAATTATATATTTTATACACATATAAGATATGCGTGCAGGCATTTATGCATGTAGATATGTAAATACATATACATATATATACATATATGCATATGGGTCTACACAGGCAAATAATTTTTTTTTTTTTTGAGACAGAGTCTCGCTGTGTTGCCCAGACTGGAGTGCAATGGCGCAATCTCACCCAGGTTCAAGCGACTTTCCTGCCTCAGCCTCCTGAGTAGCTGGCATTACAGTCACCCACCACCATGCCACGCTAACTTTTGCATTTTTGCTAGAGACGGGATTTCGCCATGTACGTCAGGCTGTTCTTGAACTCCTGATCTCAGGTGATCTGCCCGCCTCAGCCTTCCAAAGTGTTGGGATTATAGGCGTGAATCACCGTGTCTGGTCAAATAATTTTAAATCCAACAGATAATACTATTATTTTTGACTGTATATGAAACAGCGACAAATATAATGCTGCATTGAGCAGCAAAGAATGTCTCTAATTCTCAAGAATCACCATTATATAGAACATGATCTCTCACTTTCAATGTCACTAGCAAAAGAGATTTTTTAAAAAGTCATATAAAGTTTAGAAACCAACTTAGATACTACTGCATAAACCTATGACTCAAGAAAAAATATTTAAAAAATTATAAAATATCTAAAACTAGAATACAGTAAAAGTGCACAAAAATGTGAAACTAAAGCAGCTTTTTTTTTTTTTTAGGACAACCTTATTTTAGATTTATTATAAGCATACGAGTAACACATGAATACCTTATTCTTGTGAAAAAAATTCAAACGGCTCAGATAAGGCTAGAATCCCCTTGATCAATAGTCTGTCTTTTCTATCACTTTCCCCTTCTCGATGAGTAATTTTTGTTATCAGTTTGGCTTGTGTCATTTCAGACCTTTTGCTATATGTTTACATACATGTGTATGTCTGCATACAAAACGCCCAAATCTCTTTTTGTTCTTTAACATGTGGAATCCTACTTGTAAACTTCATTCTGAAACTTCGTTGCCTTCACAATATGTCTCTTTTCGTGTAAGCACCAGCAGATTCATTCATTCCTTTCTACCACTGCCCAGAATTTCTTTTTTTTTTTTTTAGACCAAACACCACATGTTCTCACTCATAGGTGGGAACTGAACAATGAGATCACCTGGACTCGGGAAGGGGAACATCACACATTGGGGCCTATCATGGGGAGGGGGCGGGGGGAGGGATTGCATTGGGAGTTATACCTGATATAAATGATGAATTGATGGGTGCTGACGAGTTGATGGGTGCAGCACACCAACATGGCACAAGTATACATATGTAACAAACCTGCACGTTATGCACATGTACCCTAGAACTTAAAGTATAATTTAAAAAAAATAAAGCAGCTTTTAAGAGGAAATCTGTATCTTGAAATAAATTTGTCAGAATAATTAAATGAAAAAATAAAAGATGAACAAATTATTCAACATAAAAACTAGAATAGAAATTATATAATCAAGAGAAAGAATGAAGCAAAGTTATAATAAAAATTAAAGAAGAAAACTGAAATAAAGAACATAATTATGAACAAAAGTGATAACACAGTAGACAACGTTAAAAATAAGGATTTTAAACAGTAGATTAATAGGACAAGAACACTCTGGAAAGACTATTCAAGAAATAAACGGAGAATATACAAAACAAAATATAAAACTTAAAAAATTTAGGAATGCCAAAGAAAATAGACATGCTCAAAGTAATAAAAATAAATATCTATCAATGTATTTGAACATATATTAATAGAAAAAATGCAAAGCGATTGAAATGCTAAAAATCTTCATTTTATACAAATCCACTGTCTTCTTGAGAGTTACTGCTTTCAAATTTACAAAGAACATTTCAACCCTGTATTACCAAAAAAAGGAACAATTTGTTGTGTCGTTTATGCTATTTATTAACATCAAATTGATGTTTAAAAGAAAATAAGAAGAAAATCACAGGCCCACGATACTTTTAAATTTTAAATAGCTAATATTATGTTTGAACTATTTTTATTTGATCCTGGATGATGAAATAGTTAAGTATATTTAAAAATGCAAGAATGGTATTATATCAGCAAATCTGTTGATGAAATTCAAAATACTAATGAATTTATAAATCACAAGATTATCTCAATTGATACAGTGAAAGCATGTGTTTAAATTCAATATTCTGTTATTAAAGCACAGAAAATATAGATTAATTGATAGATGTGTATATACAAATGTTTTTAAAACTTCCATAAACAGTTTAGAATAACTCATATCTTTTAAAAGCAAAATTGAAGTGTGTTTACAATCAATGTTACTTTTCAATATAGAATTGAAGGCCCTGGGCATATGATAAAATGAAAACAAGAGGTATGAAAGGAAGAAGAATAATTTGTTTTGCAAACGATATGATCAGCTACAGTGAAAATTCAACAGAATCAAGAAGCAATCTCCACAAATCAGTAAGGAAATTCAGCAAATCTGATGAATATATGATCAGCTTACAAAACTTAATAGTGGTTATTTATACCAGAAAATATATTGCAAGGCAAAATATTACTCATATACATAAATAATGTATCTAGAAACTAACTGACCTAGAAAAATATAAGAGTTTTACATTGAAAATTAAAATTAAATCAAAGGAAAAAGAAAATATTTAAATGGGGAGATGTACAAATTTTATGGATAGGAAAACTAATAAAAGAAAGATGTCTATTTCAAACCTCTTCACACTACTCTCTCATTACAATGTAATTTGGATCAAAATTTCCACTAGAGTTTTTGAAGATTTAATCATTTTTTTAAATGTTGAAAGTCCACAAATAGCTATAGCGATTTTGACAAACAAGAGTGATGAGAATAAAGTTGTTCTGCCAGAGGAAACCACATTACAAGTGTGCAGCACTAAGGAATATTGTTGTAATGACCCTAAGAAAAACAAATGGTTAAATGGAGTAGAACAGACAGTGCAATATGAGATCCATGTGTGCACAAACCTTGGCATAAGACTGAGCCTGTGTCTACATGTATGTAAACACATGTACACACATACATGTATACACATACATATGTACACATGTACATGTATACACATACATATGTACACATGTACATGTATACACATACATATACACATGTACACATATACATGTATACATATATACACATGTACACATATACATGTATACACATACATCTATGTAAACTAAAATTTGTAAAGCTGCATTAATCATGTTGGGATAAAAGCTCTAAGTTGCAAATAAGAGTACGTACCTACCTTACATATTATTCAAAAGTAAGATCCTCATAAATTAAATATCCTCATAAAATTTACTATTCTCATATAAAAGCAAAAATACAAATAAAGTAGAAAAAATATCAGAGGATATCTTTATTTTATTTTGCTCATGTAGAACATGTTAAATGAGATCCCAGACATACAGTTCATAAGGCAAGACACTGACTACATAAAATTTAAACTATCTCTGGAACAAAGAAGTAGGAATTGACAGAAAATTTCTGGAAATGTTTAGTTATATCAGAAAAGCATATACGTTAAAAATAGTGTAAACATCTTTAAACTAACTGGAAGTAATATGGAAATAGTAGAAAAATGAACAAAGAATACGAATAGGCTGTTCATATTCAGGGAAACTGTAATGACTAATTTCTGAAAGTGATGGTTATTCTTTCTGTTACTGAGAATAGAGAAATTTAAATAGAGAAAATTAAAACTATTTTTGTCCCTCAGATTGTAAAAAGTTACAAAGTTAGGTATTAGTGAATCTTAAAGAATATACACCGTTCTTTATAAATATAAAGAATAATGACTCACTATTTATAAATATAAAATAATATTAAAATATAAAAATCTCATTATTTATACATATAAAGAATAATGACTTTATACATATAAAGAATAATGACTCAGAAACCTCACATGTAGATGAAATCCTTGGAAACACCTTTGTCCCCATCTACAAGGAGCTATTTACATGAACAGCCACTGACCTATTGTTCTTGATAAATGTGAGTCCATACCCTCAACCACCTCCTTTATCTGACTGTCATTTAATAAGCCGATATTTATTCTTTTCTAAATCAACCCACAGCCAGGTCCCAAACAACTAGAGACCAACCCTATCTTAAAGGGATTTCCGTGTCCTGATCTGGCTTCCCACGGAAAGCACAACTCAGGCTCTGGCCCACGCTGTCCCCTCACTCCTGCCCCCTCACTGGGCCCGGTGCTTCGCCAGGAGGCCCTGTGTGGTGTAGAGTGTCCCTCTTGGGAAATAAGTACTGACTAACAAATTCTTGGTCACTGGCGTTAGCCTCTCCGTGTTATCACTCTAGAGATTAAATCCCATGGGTACACGTTGGTACATAGTGACCTCCAAACACCATGCATTTCTGCTCCTTCACTTATCGCATTTTCATTTTTACATATCGTGCATGACAATTTGTTTAATAGCAGCATGCCCTACTAAAATGTCTGCTGAATTTCATTTTTGTTCCTCACATTATTCCAAATGCTTAGCATCGTGTCTGCCATGTGGAACATGGACACCAATGTTAAAATAAACACA
Source organism: Rhinopithecus roxellana (assembly GCF_007565055.1). Taxonomy (NCBI): domain Eukaryota; kingdom Metazoa; phylum Chordata; class Mammalia; order Primates; family Cercopithecidae; genus Rhinopithecus; species Rhinopithecus roxellana. The sequence continues at coordinate 43,196,281 of NC_044557.1, forward strand.
TGAATACATTTATATAAAAGAGCAATAAGTACGCTTTATATCAAAGCTTTTGAGATCTGGGAAATAGTTTAATCAGACACTAGCATTTATTCTTAGCTGCTTTCTGAATTAAATAAACATGAGTAAAAATTAATTTACTAAAGAATCCACAGCTTAAAAAGAGAGATTAAAAAAAGTAAAGAAAATGCCAAGGTAAGCTGATAATGTTTTTAAAAAGGTTAGACAATAAAATAATGTATGTAACTTAAAATTTATCACTATAATTTATTCTTAAAATGGAAAAATCAGTAAAATACTCAGACCTCTAGCATAATATCTCTATATTCTAAATTCTAAAATGCATATCTATCTTTTCACTAAAGAATTAATTTTTAGAATTCTGGGTGTGTCATACAATAGATATGTACATTTAATTGATAGTGTTTCATTTTTCCCTTTCCAATTTACTAGTCAAGTGAGAGTGTTCCTTAAAATTGATGCTGTCTTTAAATGGATACACTAATTAAGGGAAAAAAATACACAAGCAAAATTAAATATAAGGAAACTCAGAAGCCATAGAGTTTTGGTTAGTGGATTAATTTCAAGAAAGAGGTTTACTCAGGCTACATATGTAAATTTGATTTCATAAAAGGCAACTGATTGATTATTACAATAAAAAACAAGAGAAATATATGCTCAGAGAAAGGCTGTCCTTGGTCAAAAGCGCGTTGAGGCTCAGCAACTCCAAGTGCTTGCATTTTTCATTTGAGTGCTTCTTCATTGTGACACTCAGCTATTCTTTGCATATCTTCTTTCTACATCTATTTATATCCACTTTACTGAGGGTTTAAATCTGAGCATTTAAAAAATTAATTTTGTATAATGTAACAGCATTAAAATAATAGCAGGGTCTAAAAGGAGGAAAATGTGGCTTGGATCTTATATATTATTGAAGACAAAATGCTTTGCTCAATGCATATTTTGGAATTCCTTATAATCCTAAGACCTAACTAAAATAAATGTCATGAATATTCTTCCTTAGGGTATAGGTCCACATTCTATATGTATTCTAGCCTATTTATCAGTTTCACAAAGGAAAAACTTTTGGGTAAGATGAATGTATGATTTAGAGGAACAAGAGAAAACAGAATTTAACTCACCCGCAATGCTCTTTCAGCTATCAATGATGTAAATGAATAACTTTACAAAATTAAGAATTTTCATTTGCAAACAATTATAGGAACTTAAATGTTCACAGTGCCATTGGAGTTCCATGCACTGTTTGACAAACACAGGTTTACAATACGTGATTACGGGTCATGATTGTTTATGAATCAATTGACTAAACACAATGAAAATGTTTCCCATTCTTAGACATATTGCATTAATCAATATCCACCTCACAACCATTTCTGGCCTCTTCCTTGGGCCTGTGGGTGAATTCTGGCGTTACTTCATCATGCCGGTGGAAACGAATAGTTGTATTTTAACTCAGTAGCCTCATCTTCTCATAGATAGAAATTATGACTCAAAAGCATATGACAGGCAAACTTGAAGATTGAAACATAACACAGAAAATGTTTTCTAATCCTTGGGTTCAAATGTGGGATATACACAAGTGAAGTCCGCAGGAAGTGCACACACACACACACACACACACATACACACATGCACACATACATAGGCACACATGCACGAGCACACAACAAAGGAAAATCCCAGAAGAAATAAAGGCGATCATGAAATTGAGAGAAAGAGAGAGTTCTCCTAGTCCACCTACAATAAAAGTAGTAAATCGATTAAAGATTGTGACCTTTGCCTGGGGAGAAGATACTCAAATTCCAGGTATGATAGCTTACACCACTCCAGTCTATGTTCTGAACCAGGCTGGTGCAGAGAGAGTCTGGCCTGAGCTCATTATGAATAATTCATATCTCATCCATCTTTTGAAGAGGTGTTAAATTGCCCTTTTGGCGTGTCTGTGGTTTCTGAGGAATGTGTTCACACCTCATTATCACTTGGTGATGGACTCCTGAGAGAGTATGTAATTGTCTTGGAACCAAGGTCTTTGTCAGTATGGTAATGCACTATTTCAGGACAATGTGACTTCCCTTGTGACCACAAAAGTAAAACTCCAGTGGAACAGAGGACAATGATCGCCTTTCTCCCTTTAATTTTTAGAGCAATTTTACTTTTCTCTAATATTTGCTTCAATTATAAATTACTTATTCCACCTTCTAGTATCTTCAAAACTAAACTCTTTGAAAAAGAGCCGTAAGGAAAACCATGGTTTGTTTTTATAATGCAATGAAAAATATTATAGGATTTATCTTGCCAAAATCACATACCTTTCCACAACCATTCATTTATGAAACAACCATTTGAGCTCTTTATTACTTTAAGCAACTTCCACCTATAATTATGTTATTATAATGAAATTCTAGAAACCTGAAGAGGTAAAAATTATCTATCCCTTTACAGACTAGAAATTGATTTCCTTAATATAAAATAGCCAGTAAATGGTGGATTGACGTCTCTCTTCCAAATTTTCTGTAAACCATGTGGAATACTGCCTCCAGCAATCTTAAAGTCTCCAAAGTCTCCAAGCGTGTGCTTCCTTTCAGTTTGAGAAGTTGCCACAGTAATTTTTTTTTTCTATTAAGGACCCTAGTCTATAAGCAAACTTCAGGAGACAAGTTAAGAAGAATTCATGAAAGCGTGTTCAGCTGAGTTTATGAGTTTCTAAAGACAGATCTACCTACCGTGCAAATAGACTCTGTGTGTGTGTGTGCGCGCGCGCGCGTGCGAGTGTGTGTGCGTGTATGTGTGTGTGTGTGCCTGTGTACAGCAGATGAAGGGATGAGGCCTGTAGCAGATTGGATGAAGGTAGACTCATTCGGAAGATACTGTGCGTTCCAAATTAGAAACAACCTAGTTAAGTGGTATCCTGGTAAAAATCTGACTAAGTGGTATTGTGGTAGAAAAGGAGAAAAAGGAATGGCATTGAGAAATATTTAGAAATGTTCAAATAATTGAAATCATCAAATTTAATTAATAGGGGGACCTAAAATAAACACCTTTAGGAATAGCTGATTCCTGAAATGCATGTAATTCATTTAATAGGAAGAGAGTATACTGGCCACAAGCATGGGGGTGCTGTAGGCATGCGTCAAAGGTATATGGGAGAAATGGTGAATATTGGTTAATCCAGTGGGCTTCTTAATTAGCAAAGCTTCTACTGTGAAGAGTTAGAAGGCAATGAGGACTTACAAATGTTTGTAGCAAGAAGACCTGTAGCTTCGTATTTCTGTTTTACAATGATAAATATGGTAGCAGTATAAAAGCTTAATTTCTTTAAGGGGTAACGAGAAAATGTAAGAGAGAGCTTCAATCATAAAGAATTGCAGAGAGCTCTGGCTTTTGCTGGAAAGATAAGGACAAAATCTTATCCTTTCAATTCCTACTCTGTCATTCCTACTATACCTTTGTTTATTTATTTTATTTTACCTTTTAACCTCAGTGAGATCTTCATATATAGATTGATCTATCTTTTTCTCTGTACACTACTTCCTTATTTCCTAAACCCCCTTTTGGGGATGTTTTTGGACGTTCACTACAAGAAACAGAATTAGTCAACACCTTGTATGGTTGTCCAGTGAACAATTGGATTTATGACAATTATGTTTTGGCAATTATATAATTAAAAAGATTAGACAACTAGAACATTCTTCCTGGGATAGATGAAGGACATGGTTTATTTAAGCGATTATATATATTATACAGCCATGATAAGCTCACAAACACAGTACATTTGTAATAAAGGTGCCACAGTCTTCATACAGAAAGAGTAGAAATTTCTTTGAATCTGAAAACTTAAATAGAATACTGCATTCCACTTTACATTTTAAACTTCTTTAGAAAGAAAAAAATTACTAGTTGAAACACCGGTTTTCTGTATACGTCGCTTATGAATGGGTGCCTATTTCTCAGTTAAAGAACCAGACACTTTGATAAATTATTTGTCTATGGACAACCAGAAGTTAATGGCAGGCAGATTAAAGCTATGAGATTTGGTCCCAAGACCTGAGTTTGAACCTTTGGAACATGCTTACTCTTTCAAGGATAAACATGAGTCATTAAAAGCAAAATTTTTGGAGATATTAGCATCTAAAGAAAATGCAGGAAAGAAAGGATGTCAAGTCAATAAAGAAATTTAAAAACTAAGCACAGAAATATAGTTTGAAATAGAGTTTATGTTTTTGAAGACTGCTATACTCAACCTTGCAACTTTATTAATTACAAAATATGAATGATATTTAAATGACTTTAAATAAATTTGTAGGGAAATTAAGACAACTGGTAAAGTACACACCTGAGTGTGTTGTGTGTGTAGATGTACACACTCATAATTATGCCAATAAGGCAGGATGTAGTAATTCATAAACAATGCATGCAATATGTAATAGAGCATATCATAACAACACTCAATGCCTTTTGGAATATAAATTTGCCTATGTATAGTTTTGCTAGGTCATTCTTACCTCAGAATGTGATTGGGAAATTCTTGTGATTTTCTTCTTAAGGAACTCATGTTTCTCTCTCTCTCTCTTTATTTTTCCCATTGTGCCAAAATCAGTCCAGAACTTCACATGGATTATCTCAGTTTCTTCTCATGGCACTTAGCAAACTCAATGGCAGATGACAAATACATAATCATAGACCATGAATTTTATTATTGACAGGGAAAAGTAAATATTCTGGCTACCACTTTTCCTCAGAGAGATAACGACTGCTGAAAATATTATTATATTCAAGTCAAAATAAATGAATACACACATACACAAATCTATCTTTAACATTTCTACTAGGCTTCTGCTGCAAGGTGAATTTCCCAAAAAGCATACTTTGAGATGAAGGTGAATGTGAAGATTTAGTAGAGTTTTCTTATGAAGTAGATGGGAAGGAAAAGAAGCAGATGTGGGCCAAGAGAAGAGCTGAACAGAGATGCAATCTTGGTGCAGGCCTCAGCCAACCATAGGGGTATTCTGCACCTGGGGTGATCTTTTAGAAGAGTCACGGGTTGGGACTAGGGCACTGAGCCCATTTAACACCCCCTTCCATCAATTAATCACATGATGTGGACCTCCTAGAAGGGGTTTGACTTGCTTATGGTGACTTTCTCCAGCCAAGGCAAAGCTTATAGGAGGCAGGCAGCCAGCAGCAAGCACTATAAAGGTATTCAGTTGCTTATTGCATGGGAATGTGGACTGCTTCTGATGCTTTCATCTAACCGGGATGGAAACAACACATGTTCCAAATGGCTGGCTGCACACCTTGACCAGGAATTTGTGTTGATCTACTCTAGTGAAAATCCCATCCCTGACACAGGAGCTGTGGTCAGGAATTATTAGGTGGTTGCTTTTGCAGTGATATACTCTCATCTTTCTGGTTTAACTTTGTCTTTGCAGCTGGAGGGATGATGGGGCTCAAGATCCCACATCTCTCAGGTCTACAAGGGAGGGACTGATTTCTGTCATTACCTTTAGAAGGTGAATTTTTTAATGTTATCTCCATTAGGACTTCGGAAGCTTTTGCTTGATCGTCCACATAAGTCAAGGAACCAACATGAGTCCTTGAGAAATATTCCATATGTTGAATCCAATACAATGGCTTCTGTAGTTTTCAGAATGTGATGCATCACACGAAATAATACTTTCCATGAAGAAACCATCCCTGTTCTCCAAAGTTTTAACAACTGGGCATCATCTGGTGCTGGAATTTTTCTATACCCACTGGATATGGGATTTTCATTGCCAGCCAAGCAGAAGCTGATCTATCAGTGTGTCAGCAGGCTCCAAGATTTCATCCAAGTTACTGCTTGCTGTCTTACGTAACTTTTAGTACCAACTGTAGCAGGCTGGGGTCCCAGAGAAGCCAACTCTGAGCCAGAGATGAGTGCACGAGAGAAGGATTAGGATTGTTTTTAGGATTGAAACCTGTGGACGTAGGAGTAGGTGGAGAGAAAAGTTGAGTCGAGATGCGGGCTCTGAGGGGGCTTCAGCCACTCCTAGAGGGAGAGCTGGAACTGAGAGGATCCTTCCGCACTGTCTTCCTGCTCAGGGAGGGGCCAGGCTTTTATGCACCCACATGTGTGATAGAAGGATGTTACCTCATTCATGAGACTGCCCTTCAGCTCAGGCCTTTTCCTCAGGGGCCGACAAGGTAGGTGTCTCTGCCAGCAGCCCAATCGGCAGCCAGAGAGTTCCCTGACTGTCTTCTACAGCGAACAAGCCTCACATCAGCATCCCAACTTGAAAATTCTTGAGTGTAAACACTGCAATTATAAACCATATCTAGTAAATTTTATTCTATTATCAGACATTCTTGACTCACTCATCCCTTTTCCAACTTAGTAAATATAGTTATTTTTTTTGTCCTTATAATAATGAGTATTTTTAGCCTTGTGTTAGTCTTCAAAGATGGACCCAGAATCCCTCCCTCCTTCTGGCAGTACGGCAATGCTCACCTTAACAGCTGGAGTGCACGTCCCTTCCCGTTGTATGTGAGCTGGCTGGTGGCTTAGTTTCACCTACAGAATGCAGTGGACGTGATGCTCTGACTTCCAAGACCAGGCCTTCGGGATTCTGTCAGATTAAAATTCTTCCCTGGAAGCCAGTTTTTATGTAAAAAGTCAAAATACTCAGAGCCATCGTATTTTCAGGTAGCCCAAACTACACAGACAGGGAGAAAAAAGCTGCAGAGAGGAACGCTGAGAAGTAAACAATATTATGGAATCCTTTTTATGCCTTTCTGTACAGTTGCATACATTTGTTTATAACTGTACAAGGACAATTTAGACCATTTCAAAGTAAGTGAATTCATCTGTTAATTAAGCAAGGTAGTAATTGGGCCTTAGGTTGCACTGTTGTTATGTAACTCATAATTTTCCTTATATTTACCTACTTCGCAATTATGATAATAATTATTATAGGTTCAGTTAGCAGAGGCATTAAATAAATATGTAATTTATTATAATGACATTTGTTTATGGTATAGTCTCTCTCCAAATAGTTCAAGTTTTCATAGAATCTTTAAACTATCCATAACATGATTTCGTCATTAAAAAGGCAGTGGTGCCTCTGGATAATTTGCTGTGAATTAGATGAGAGCCAGAAGGTGCAATGACTTTTCTTCCTGTGTTAGGATTATAAAGTAATCCCTGGGGCTGTTCTGTGCTATGATTTTCATGTTGCAGAAGTCAAGAAAGTCACAATTACAGTCCCTCCACAACCTTCGATAGATTCAAAATAGTTATTATATAACAGATAAAAACACAGTACCATATAGAAGCAGGATCCACCACTTTTATTTATGAGAAAGAGTTGTAGTTACCAAGGGATTCATAATTTAGACTCATAAAACGTGAGTGTTAGAAAAGACAATAATTGAACATAATCTGACTTTCATGATGTTACACGGCAATTCGAAGTTGGTATCAGTTTTCAGGCAATTGTAAATTGAAGTCATTTCGGAACTGATCGTAAATCCTTAGGTGAAGAAAACCAAATTCGGTTTACAAGGCATGATATATTCCTTACATTTCTGAATTCAGTGATATCCCTCTACATGGCCAGCCCTACAGTGAAAGGAGTATATCCTCAACATAATCTGAATTGAACTTTGTCAGTGGTGTCTGCAAGTACAGATGTAGCGAAAACTTTACTCCAGAATAAATTTCAAATTAAAGAAGGGAGTAGAACAGCTGCTTCAGCTGAGAATGTTTGCTGAGGAGTAATTGGTCCCATTGTGACACCAGGTCTCCCCACTAAACAATTGTTGGAAGTCACAAAGCTTTTGTCAAAGTGAGGTATAATAAATAATGTGCAGGGAAGCATGAGTAATGTGCAATTTGGGGTAAGCTGAGAGAGGTGGTATATCCTGCCCCAAGTTGTCCTGGGGCTAGAAGGAAAGGCATATATGCTGATCATAGCAAACATTATTGTTGATAACAGGACTTGATACAGAGCTTTTATGAGTCAGTTTTGCCTGAAAACTGGGGATTAACAAGAAAAAATTAAAATATGGTAAAGCTATATCGAAAGATGCTTAATGACAGTATCTGTGTATAATTTATTCATTTATCCAGTCACAACATATTTATTAAGCTTCATCTCCTTGTAGAATAAGGTGCTAGGGGCCAGGACTATGGTGATAACAAGACAGAGATGATCCTCATTAAACTTGCATCTTAATTAGGGAGTCAGAGTGAAGCATAACAGAAACATCATGCATAATTAAAACATTTCGGTGGCTTTCTATTGCCATTAGAGTAAAAATCCACATATTTAATGTGGCCCCAAATAATCTTATTTATAGTTGATATAGTTGCCTTAGCTACAGTATGATGAGTAAATTTGAAAGCACTAAGCTTATGTGCAGTGAAATTAAAAAGGAGAAGATGGCCATGTGGGTTAAGATATTAGCAGTTCCCTTGAGAGATGGATAAATTGGCATATGTTAAAAGTAAGAGGCCGGGCGCGGTGGCTCAAGCCTGTAATCCCAGCACTTTGGGAGGCCGAGACGGGCGGATCACGAGGTCAGGAGATCGAGACCATCCTGGCTAACACGGTGAAACCCCGTCTCTACTAAAAACTACAAAAAACTAGCCGGGCGAGGTGGTGGCGCCTGTAGTCCCAGCTACTCGGGAGGCTGAGGCAGAATGGCGGGAACCCGGGAGGCAGAGCTTGCAGTGAGCTGAGATCGCGCCACTCACTCCAGCCTGGGCGACAGAGCAAGACTCCGTCTCAAAAAAAAAAAAAAAAAAAAAGTAAGAGCAGCAGGAGCCTGGTACTTTTCTATAAGGTGTTAGTTTACAGAATAGCTACGGAGTTTAGGGATTTGGATCTCAAATCTAGGAGCATCCTTTGCCTGTTGTATGATGTTGGAGATGTCATTAGTTCTGTGAGGTTGCTGTGAGAATTCTTGGATATTATCGCTTTCTAAATTACTTCTCATACATTTTCTCTCTATTGCTTCCATAGCTTCAATTACATGCATTTAAAAATTCTATAGCATATATTTCTTCTGTATTCAAGAAGCCAGATAAAAAGGAAAAAGCTTAATACTGTGAAGCATAGCTGACTTTTCAACAGGAACAATGGAGACTAGAAAACAATGGATGGGACACTTCACATGCTGGAGGGGAGAAATTGCCATCCCAGGGTTTTGTACATAAACTTTCAGACCTTAAAAATGGAGCATCTTTTCATGCCTGAAAGTAAAGGTCATAGGAACAGGCTTTAAGTTATTCTCTTACTTGGATACATGGAACAATTTAAACAGCAAAGTAACAATTTTGTTAAAAGATTGTAATGAATTGAATAAAAAAATCAATGAGTGCATGGTACTATTGAGAGAGAAAATAAGAGAGAGATTGAAAAATGGGGAGGGAAAGAGAAACAGACAAGAAGAAGAAGAATAAGCTCTAATTTACAGAAGCATTTGAATCGCTAAATGTAGAAACATTGATAATATAAAAATAATTATTTTTCAAATTCCCCAAAGCAATAAATATTTTAGGATATAATCATAGGCATAGGCTTCTACTGACATTTTCTGTTTCATTGCTTTTTATGCCCCCAGCATGATTGATTTGGTTTTGTAATTGAAAGCATGTCTTTATAAATGTCAACTTGCTGGTAAGCAACGTGTAATATATGTAATATATGAATATAAACATCAAATCATGGTATGACCTTTGGCTTGGAAGTATATTGTCTAGGAGAATAGCCGTCAACATCAAACAACTAAGGTCACATCAAAATATCGCATTCAACAAATATTTTCTGAGGCACTGACATGCAGGTCATCATTCCAAGTGTGGAGGATGCATCACGAGACAAAGATCCCTGCACAGCATCATTGTGACAGATCCACGTTCCATGCCTGCTTTGCTCTTCCAGTAAAATGCTGGCAGTTTCCAACAAAATTGTCGTATAGTGCCTGATATAGATAATTGTTACAAAACAGATTACCAGCACATGTTGAAAGTACCATTGCAGAGATTAAAAACAAAAGAGGAAAATGCATCTCTATCATTCTGCTTAGGCTACCATAATGAAATACCATGGATGACAAGCCAGCTGAATCAACAGAAACTTATTTTCACACAGTTCTGGAGGCTGGAAGTCCAAGATCAAGGAAGCGGCATGGCTGGGTTCTGGAGAAGGCTCTTTTTCTGACTGGTACATGGCAGTCTCCTCACTGTGTCTCCCCATGGAGGGGAGAGAAAAAGGGAGAAAGGGAGCAGGTTTTCTGGTGCCTCATTACTAATCCCATCATGAAGGCCTCACCCTCATGAACTCATTTAATTACTTTCTTAGAGTCCCCATCTTTCAGAACAACCACACTGTTAGGGGTTAGGACTTCAACAGATAAATTCTGGGGAGACACAAACATTCACTCCATAACATATCTCTAAAGTGAGAAGCTCTGATGGCCACCGTGCCGTCCATCTTATTCTATTGACCAATGTAGTGTCACTAGTCATGAAGTCACAGGACAGTCTGACGTTATGTATCTCCTGATGTGATGTGAAAAGAACTAACGCACTATAAACTATGTAGTGTACTTATATGGAATGACTACCCTGAACCTGTGCGTAAGGAGAAATACACAGCTGAGACATTCTATAAACTGAGTTGCCTGGACTATTCCAAAATATCCATGTCACTAAAAGCAGAACGAAAGCTGAAGGAATTTAAAAGGTTAATAATACACTACAGAATCATAAACATAATGTGAGGTGTGTTATAAGTTGGTGTCCCTAGGAAACTGACTCTGAAGCGGAGATTAGAGCATGAATGTTGATTGAGTTATGTTCTTTTTTTCTCACCCCTCCTTCCCCTACTAGACAGGGCCCACTATATGTTGTTCCCCTCTCTGTGTCCATGTGTTCTCATTGTTCAGCTCCCACTTATATATGAGAACATGCAGCATTTGGGTTTTTGTCCCTGTATTAGTTTGGTGAGGGTAATGGCTTCCAGCTCCATCCACGTCCCTGCAAAGGACATGATCTTGTTCCTTTTAATGGCTGCATAGTATTCCATAGTATATGCACATATTTTCTTTCTCCAGTCTTTCATTGATGGGCATTTTGGTTGATTCCATGTCCTTGCTATTGTGAATTGTGCTTCAATGAACGTATGCATGCATTCTCTTATAAAGAAGTGTGCTCTTTTAAGCCAATTACAGTTCTCTGGGAGGACTGTTGGCTGGGAATATTTCTGGCAACTGGAAGGATGTATGTCTTTTAATCTTAAAGGTGAATCTGAGAAGCATATCAAAATTTCCATGACAACGCATGAAATAGGATTGGATCATGAATTGTATGATTTTATTAAAAACATTTTTAGAAAAACATCTTGGAGCACTTTGGAAAATTTTAATATAGGCTGTATAGAATTATGAACATATTGCTGAGTTAATGCTAACTTGGATGTAATAATGGCATGGTTATTATTCATGTTCTTATTTTTAGGAAATTCAGAATTACACAATTGGAAGTAGCAAATGTGGCACAATGTTAGAAAAACAATAATTTGTGATGGTGAGTCTCATCAAGTGTGTTAATTCTCACTGGCTGGGAGAATCTCCAATTCTGAATGTTTGCTGCTTTATTAGGCATAGGCTTCTACTGACATTTTCTGTTTCATTGCTTTTTATGCCCCCAGCATGATTGATTTGGTTTTGTAATTGAAAGCATGTCTTTATAAATGTCAACTTGCTGGTAAGCAACGTGTAATATATGTAATATATGAATATAAACATCAAATCATGGTATGACCTTTGGCTTGGAAGTATATTGTCTAGGAGAATAGCCGTCAACATCAAACAACTAAGGTCACATCAAAATATCGCATTCAACAAATATTTTCTGAGGCACTGACATGCAGGTCATCATTCCAAGTGTGGAGGATGCATCACGAGACAAAGATCCCTGCACAGCATCGTTGTGACAGATCCACGTTCCATGCCTGCTTTGCTCTTCCAGTAAAATGCTGGCAGTTTCCAACAAAATTGTCGTGTAGTGCCTGATATAGAAATGACTAATGGTTAATTTACTTTGTGAACAATGTCATAGGAACATTTTATCAAATAACTTTTCATTCCACGTGACTTCCTCTGATTTTCATATAGGATGTGAGTTTGAATGGTTTAAATACTAGAATATCTCTTGAGAGGAGTAACTATAAGTAAATAACAAACTTACTATGCTTCGGAGAATAATAAACTGCATTTTAAGAAAATGGTCTGTTGGCATTTTGGGGGAAATGGATATGCTTGTTAATCAGTCCTTTAGAGAAAATTTTTGGAAAAGGACCCTAGACACATTTCATGATAGCAGTGGAATGTGAATGACAAAAATTGTACTTCACCATGATGCTTGTATATTTAGGAGAAGTTTTTTTTTATGAGAGATTACTTGACTAAAATTAATTTTTAAAGATGTTCATATATGAAAAAATGAAACATTTCTCACAACCTCACTTGAAAAAAATTGTTTCCCAGTGCTCCTAAAATAGTCTTCTGAGAATGAGAATTTACAGTGCAAAATCTGAAGCCAGAATCTTGGGTATTATTATGGCAGAATTCAACTTGAAAGCAAGTCTGATTTCATTTCCAACGTAGTGTTAATTGGCAATTGCCAGTCCAGATTGAGAATGCATACAAAATTACTTAGATTAATAAGCTCCAATAAATGTTGACTTTTCTCATTCATCTGCAATAGTCTTTGCTTAACCAGTTTATGAATAAGGATGGCAAATGAATGCATTCCAAAATTATGACCATTCCAATGTATACACTTATGGGCCCTCATTCTATTTGACTCCTCCTTCCTTAGTTACCCCAATATCCTGAAACTCCACACAAGGTACATGCCTTCACTTTAGCATTGTGAAATCTGGGAGACCAGTACCAAAATTGTTGGTTCTGAAAGGATAATCAGTATACATTCAATATCTCATATGTGAATATCCAATAATACCAAATGGCCTCCAAATAGTTACTGATAAACAATTATATACTAGTTTCAGCAATTTTAATATAACACTAAAACTTATCTTAATGGTATATAACTTGAAGATCTTAAATCAAATAAAGTCATAGAAAAAACCATATTTTAAAAATGTTTACATGCTTTATTAACTATAATTTATATTAAGTATAAGATTAAATATAATGGAATAAATTACATGTATTAAAAGTGTGCCTTGGGATATGTTTTGATGGATTATATACACTCATCCAACTACCTCCCCAGGTAAGGATGATAGGCACACCTCTCATCTTAAAAGTGTCTTATGACCCTCTGTAATCCATTGCTCTAACAATGGATTAGTTGCACTTCCTAGAATTTTACATAAATGAAATTGCATAGCATGGATTATTTCTTGCCTGGCTTATTTTGTTCAACATAATTATTTTGCTATATACTCATGCTGTTGCAGGTATCGATATCTGATTTCATTTTATTGCTGAGTAGGATCATATTGCATGCATATACCACAATTTATATCTTTATTTGTCGAGGGACATTTGGACTGTGTCCAGTCTTGGGTCAGTAGAAATAAAGCTGCTATGAATACCTGTATATTAATACACATATCTTTCTGTGCAAATACATATATTTTCTCTTAAATAACTAGGAATGGACTGGTTGAATCACATGGTATAGTAGGTACATTTACATTATAAAAATTTTTGTCGAACTCTTCCAAAGTGTCCATATTATTTTATGTTTCTGCCACAATGCGTTAATATCCTGGCTCTTCCAAGTCCTTGCAAATGTTTATATATTTGTTTTTAAATTTTAGCTATTCTAACAGGTATGTAGTAGTAACTCATTGAGCTTTTAATTTTAATTTGTCTACTGACATGATTTTGAGCATCTTTTCTTGTGCTTTTAAAATTAATTTTGAATTGACAAATAATAATTATGAATATTTACTGGGTACAAAGTGGGTTTTGTTTTGTTTTTGAGACAGGACCTCACTGTCACTGAGGCTGGTGTGCAATGGGGAGATCACAGCTCACTGCAGCCTCAATTTCTTGGGCTCAAGCAATCCTCCCACCTCAGCCTCCTGAGTAGCTGGAACTACAGGTGCATGCCACCCCATGCCCATCTAAATATTTTATTTTTTGTAGAAATGGGGTCTTGCCATGTTGCCCAGCCTGGTTTTGAATTCCTGGGCTAAAGTGATCCTTCTGCTTCGGCCTCTGAAACTGCTAGGATTACACATGTGAGTCACTGTGCCCAGCCCAATGTGATATTTTGATCTATGTATGCATTATAGAAAGATTCAATCAAGCTAGTTAAAATATCAGTCACCTCACCAAAGAGATGAGACTATTCAAATATAGTCTTTTAGGAATTTTGAAACATACCATACATTACTATTAATTGTGGTCATCATGTAACATAATAGATCACTACAATTTATTCCTCCAATCAAAATGAAACTTTTTGCCATGTGATCAATAACTTCCCCTTCCCCATCTTGCTCCATCTGATAAGCCACCAATTTACCTTCTGTTGCTGTGAGATTCGCTTTTATAGATCCTGCATACAAGTGGAATCATACAGTATTTGTCTTTCTGTGTCTGACTTATATCACTTAGTAGACTGTCTTCCAGTTCCATTCATATTGTCACAAATGACAGAATTTTCTTTTAAGGCTGTATAGTCTTCCATTGTGCATATATACCACATTTTGTTTATCTATTTATTCACTTAAGGACATTTCGTTTGCTTTCATATCTTTACTTTTGGGAACAAAGTGAACATAACTGTGCAGATAGCTATTTGAAATAGTAATTTCATTTCTTCTGGATGTATACCCAGAAGTGGAATTACTGAATCATACGGGAATTACTGGATCATATTTTTAATTTTTTAAAGAACCTCCACACTGTTTTCCACCATTTCTGCACAAGTTAACATTCACACCAATAGTGTACAAGGATTGCATTTATTCCACATACTTGCCAGCACCTTATCATTCATCTTTCCGATAATAGCCATTCTAAAAAGTGTGAGGTGATATTTCATTTGGTTTTAATTTGCATTTGATTAAATATGTTGAGAGTTTTTCATATATCTGGGGGCTATATGTCTTTAAGAAATGTCTGCTTCCCTTCCTTGTCATTTTCTAGTCGTGTTATTTGTTGTCTTGCTATTAGGTTATTTAAGTACCTTATATATTTTAGATATTAGCCCCTTATCAGATGTATGGCCTGAAAATATTTTATCCCAATCTGTTGGTTGTCTCTCCATTATGTAAATTGTTTCCTTTGCTATGCAGAAGTTTCTTAGTTAAATAAAACCCCCTTTGCCTATTTTTGCTTTTGTTGCCTGTGACTGTGGAGTCCTATCCAAGAAATCATTGCCCAGACCAACGTCATCGAAGTTTTTTTCCCTATTTCCTTCTAGAAGTTTTACAGTGTGAAGTCTCATGCTTAGGTCTTTTATCCATTTGAGTTGCTTTTTGTATATGGTGTGAGGCAAAGATCTACTTTTATTCTGCACGTGAATATCTAGTTTTCCCCGCACAATTTACGGAAGAGATTGTCCCTTTCCCAATATGTTTTTGCTGGAAAATTTATTGAAAATCAATTAACTCTAAATACTTTGATTTGTTTCTGGACTCTCTATCTTGTTCCATTGGTTGACATGTCTGTATGGCAAGTTTCAAGGAATGTATTCTTTTCATCTAAGAGGATGAGCTTGTTGGCATAAAGTTATCATAATAGTTTCTCTTTTTTTCTTTTTCTTTCTTTCTTTCTTTCTTTCTTTCTTTCTTTCTTTCTTTCTTTCTTTCTTTCTTTCTTTCTTTCTTTCTTTCTTTCTTTCTTTCTTTCTTTCTTTTTCTTTCTTTCTTTCTTTCTTTCTTTCTTTCTTTCTTTCTTTCTTTCTTTCTTTCTTTCTTTCTTTCCTTCTTTCCTTCTTTCCTTCTTTTCTCTCTCTCTCTCTCTCTCTCTCTCTCTCTCTCTTTCTTTCTTTCTTTCTTTCTTTGAGACAGAGTCTCACTCTGTCACCCAGGCTGGAGTGCAGTGGCGTGATCTCGGCTCACTGCAAGCTCTGCCTCCTGAGTTCATGCCATTCTCCTGCCTCCATCTCCCGAGTAGCTGGGACTACAGGTGCCTGCTACCACACGCGGCTACTTTTGTGTATTTTTAGTAGAGATGGGGTTTCACCGTGTTAGCCAGGATGGTCTCCATCTCCTGACCTCGTGATCTGCTCACCTCGGCCTCCCAGAGTGCTGGGATTACAGGTGTGAGGCGTTGCACCTGGCCGAATAGTTTCTTGATATCCTTTTGATTTTTGCATGAGCTGTGGTGAGAATCTTACTTTTTTGCTGATATTTCATTTTTTTTGCTCGGTTTTACTTGTATACCAATTTTGCTAATTATTTCCCATAACCAGATTAACTTTATTTTCTCTGTTTCTCTGTTTTCTGTGTCATTGGTATCTGCTCTTTATATGCATTTTTTCTCCTTACTTCGTGTGTACTTAACTTTTACATTTTCCTTGAAGTAGAATCAGAGGATATTGACTTAAGACTTTTCTTTGTAAGAAAATATTTTGAAACGATGAATTTTCCTCTGAATACTGCTTTATTGTTTCACATGAATATTAATATAAATGTTAATAATGTATTATAACTTAAATTTTAGGGGGTAATTTCTGTTTTGACTCATGGATTATTTAGGAGAGTATTGCTTAATAATCAATGATTGGGGT
The DNA here is from genome assembly GCF_007565055.1 of Rhinopithecus roxellana. NCBI lineage: Eukaryota > Metazoa > Chordata > Mammalia > Primates > Cercopithecidae > Rhinopithecus > Rhinopithecus roxellana. The sequence continues at coordinate 43,213,064 of NC_044557.1, forward strand.
TTTTCCAAATATCTTATTGTTAGTATTTCTATTTTGGTTCTGTTGCTACCTATGAACATACTGGATATAATTTTACTTGTTAAAATTTACTAAACTGATTGCATGGCCCATTTGTGAATGTACCATACACATCTGAAAATGTTTATTCTGCAATTCTTAGGTTTAGTATTTTATACGTAGCAGTCAGGTCAATGCGGTTAATAGTGATTTTCATATCTTCTATATCTTTACTGAATTGCCTAATTTTTCTATAAATTGCTTAGAGGAGATTAAAATATCTATCATCATGGAATCCTGTATCACTTCCTTTCTGTCCGTTTGCCCCTTATATAATTTGAGGATTTCTTATGTGCACACCAATTTATGGTTGTGATATCATCCTAATTGACTACATTATCATTATGAATGCTGACCCATTTATATTTAGTAATACTACTTCTGTTATAGTCCGTTCTGTCCAATACTAATAAATCCACTCTAGCTTCCTTATGCTTACTGGTTCCATACCATGTCTTTTTTTATTATTATTATACTTTAAGTTCTAGGGCACATGTGCACAACCTGCAGGTTTGTTACATATGTATACATGTGCCATGTTGCTGTGCTGCACCTATTAACTCATCATTTACATTAGGTATGTCTCCTAATGCTATCCCTCTCCCCTACCCCCTCCCCACAACAGGCCCCAGTGTGTGATGTTCCCCTTCCTGTGTCCCAGTGATCTCATTGTTCAATACCCACCTATGAGTGACAACATGCGGTATTTGGTTTTCTGTTCTTGCAATAGTTTGCTGAGAATGATGGTTTCCAGCTGCATCCATGTCCCTACAAAGGACACGAACTCATCCTTTTTTATGGCTGCATAGTATTCCATGGTGTATATGTGCCACATTTTCTTAATCCAGTCTGTCACTGATGGACATTTGGGTTATTCCAAGTCTTTGCTATTGTATGTCTTTTTAAAAAATGTATTTACATCTAATCCATATGGCCTTTTAAATTTAAAGTGAAACTTTTTACAGGCATCATATAATTGGTTTTTGCTTTTTATATCCAGTGAGACCCTCTTAGTCTTTTAATTGAAACACTGTGCGTATAATGCAAAATTAACATTCAATGACGTGGTTTATATAGATTGATTTAGGTGCACCTTTGCATTGTTTGTTTTCTATTTGTTTTATGTGTTTTCTGTATAATGTGCCAATTAAACATAATTTTTCATCATTCATTATGCAGTTGCATTTATAAACATTAAAGCCTCACAACAATATTGTATTTTTTGCTTCAATAGGTATGTGTATTTAAATATTTAAGGGTATAACTAACATCCTAAATGTTTATCGCACATAAAAACCATACATTAATAAATAATATATACAGTGCTATTGGTGTTAATAATAATAAAATATATATACACCTGTTAATAATTAATATATTTAGCATAATATACTTCTAATTTTATATTTTATATCTTCCTCCATTATAATTTTCAATGACCTTCCATTCATTCCTGATGATTTGATTTTCCATTACCATTCTTCTTCAACTTAGAAAACTTCTTTTAGCATTTCTTGTGGGGAAGATCTGGCGGGATAAATTCTCCTAGGCAGTCTGTAAGTGAAAATGAGTCCTTCATTTTAAAAAAATATGGTTTTGCAGGGCATGGAATCTGGGTTTTATTGTTCTTCAGCACTTTAAGAACAATGCTTTTGTTGTTTTCTGGCCTTCACCATTTCCAGGAGAAGCCCTAGTAATGTGGTCAATGTCAACAGATGCTTTTCTTCTGGCTGCTTTCACGGTTTTATCTCTCATCTTCAGCAGTTTGTCTTTTGTGTGCCTTGTAAGTGATTGGTTTGTATTTATCTTGTTTGGAGTTTGCTGAGATGATTGAACCTATACATATATACCACTGAATTTGGAAGTTTCAAGCCATAATTTTTCAATTTCTTTTCTGTCTTATTCTCTCTCTCTGCTTCTCTAATTGTTCTTAAATGGCAATTTTTATTCTCCTCACAAGTTTCTGAGATTCTTATATATATATATATATATATATATATTCTTTTATATATATATTTTTTCTTTTTCTTCTTTAGAATGCATAATTATATTTATCCTTCTTCCAATCTGCTGACTTTTTCATTGTTATTTCCACTCACTCTTAGACTCATTCAGTAATGCTTTTAAAAACATTCAGATAGAATGTATTTTCAGTTTAAAATGTACATTTGTGTGTGTATAGAACACACGTTCATATTCCATTTCTTCGTTGAGATTTTCTGCCAGTTTATTCATTGTGAGTTATTTCCTTTTGCTCCACTGAACATTATTATAATAGCTATTTTTAAATCTTTCCCTAATAATTCCAATATCCAGAACGTCACAGAGTTGCTTATCTTTCCTCCGGAGAATATACTGAAAATATTTTCCTGGATTCTTGTGTCTTGAGTAGTTGTAGATTGCATTCTGGACATTGTGATTTCTATGTTGTAGAGAGATTGATTCCGATCTTCTTTGTAGAGATTTGTAAGAACAGTCGGAGTAAGAGACAATGAAGTTGGCTATATTTAAACTGCAAACTGTCATGCATGCTGCAGGTAGCTACTCAGACGTCAGTCCACACAGCACACAGAGGTTCAGGGAGACGCTGGAGAATTAAGTAGATTTTATACATGGAACACTTCTATTTTCACTTGGTATCTTTCTCCTTTCTACAGCCGCGGAGGCCCTATGCTCCTCCTACTGGTTCTTTTAACAAGAAATAGGACAGAATTTCCAACACAATGTTTGCCATCTCTGCCACCTGCGTAACTGTGCCTGTGATCGGGGAAAAGCTACAAAAATGAGAAGCTGAACCCTTGCTGATTGCCCCCTGTAAGTTCCAATTCCCCTGAACTATCTAAATATCTGCCAGCTTTTGTACAGTCTGCACAGCACTCAAAGTGGATTTTTTTTTCTGGGACGGGGGGTGAGGTGTTGCTGTATTTTGTCCAGAGTCTACAGTTGCTATCTGGAGACAAGTCATTTTCTTATGAACTTCCTCATCCATATCAGAAGCAAAAATTTCTGCCACCTAGTTTTAAGATGAATTTCTGCAGAAAAAGGTTTGCTGCTGCTAGGTGCCTGATAACGTATCACTCGGTATTACATTAAATTCTACTTTCACCCTTTTTGTGAGGGGCAGGTAACATGAGTGTGGGTTCATACGTAGGAATTATTAAGAGTTTTAATTTTTCTCCTTTATCCAAAAGTAAATTTGAGATATGCACAATCCCTAATGTCTATCATGTGAAGAAGGGAAAACAAACCTCATTCCTCTATTTTTCTACTTCTACTGAGAATATCCCCCTTTCAATGTCTTTGTGTCTTCATACCTCAGATTTCTCCCCTGTTCCTAGGTAATGCGGATCATTCAAACCCAGACCTTCAGTGACCAGAAGGCATCACATATGCGCAGGGAAACCCTGGCTCCAGTGCTTTCTTGTCTCTATAGATTCATGCATTTTCATTTCTGTCCTCTGAGGAGATCTCTTATTTTGCCTCCAGGTCGGATAGGCGTACAGAGAGATTTTGAAAAACAGATTTTAGCTGGTGAGTCTAGGTCGTAGCAGGAGATGTTTACTGGAGCATTAGTGATCCATTCTGATGAATGTGGCAGTCTCCTTTATCAGATCTCTTCCCAGTTCTAGTGCCGTATGTTTGTCATCGAGATGCGCGTCAGAAATGCATTATTGTTAGAGTTTTATTAGGAAGACTGGCACAGGGATTTCAGGACTGACTTGAGAATAACCATCAGAATGTAAGGTATTGATGATATTTAGGGTCTAATTAAAATGCCTTGCATATTTACTAATGGTCAGACACTTTTCAAAGCAACTTTTTGTAATTCTTTTATCACTACGCTGTCAGTAACTTACCCCTATTTGATGGAAGAGAGACTGGAGGCACAGACAAGTGAAGTAACCCATCCGGTATCACAGGGGGTTGGCTAGCTGCTCTGCTAATGTGGGTCGGAGAGAGTTCTCTGTTGGGCTTCTGTGCATGTTATTTTCCCAAGTGACCCTGGGAAAGGAGTGACTTGCCTGCTCCAGTGAAAACTCACCTCCTGTACACATGTTGCTGGGAGCATGGGGGTGGGGTGAATGTTGGCACATGCAGCTTTCTATATTCTAAAAGACTGGAAGATTGATCAAGGAAGCGAATCTACTCAAGGTTTCACACGCTGTCGCGAATTGTATTTTCCAAAGATGGCCACAAAAATAGTTCCCATTCCATTTGCTTTTTGACAATATGTTCTTGCCACTTCTCCATCAAAGGTGACATTTAATTTCCCTTCTGAAAATTCTGTAGATTTGAATCCCACGTGACGGAACAAGGCTTTGGATGGCGCTGGTCCCAGCGGATGCATCACCCTCAGCCGTTGGGTTTTCCCAGCTGAGGTTCCTGACGCTGTAGAACAGAGGCAAACCACTGTTGCTGGGCCCTCTCTGAATTTCCAAAGCACAGAATCCATGTTCATAATAAAATGGTTGCTGTTCTTATACTATTAAAGTTGGGATTTTTATTATGCAGCAGGAGTGCCTGGAACATATCTCCAAAGAATTAATGAAGCACTTGTTTGCGATAAATTCCCAGCGCTTCGACGCTCCCTCCATACTTGTTGATGTGTTACATAGTGGTTTAGGCTAACCTTTACAACCAAGCCTGTGTTAACTTTGTTGTCATAGTGCTTTTCACAAATGTCATATGTTTGAAGAGTAGGGGAAATTGCTCTTATAAAATTCCATGAGACTAACATCCTCAAATAAATCACATGGCAAATATACAGATTTTGGCCTTTTAAAATATTGTATCTGTTAGGCTGACAGATCAAAACCTTTAAATAGCAACTCTCAAACAGCGAAGTATATGAATTTGAGTACAGAGATTTTTATAACATCAATTTTAATTATTCAGAAGTTTTCATTTTTTTGTTATTTGCTGCGATCAAGGTAGATATGGATAATGGACATTTAAATAACTGAAGGAATATCACTGTATATTACACATTTATAAATTAATATTTTATTTAAATGATATTTAAACATCCTGCTCTGGCAAATCGGTGAAATGGAACTTTTCCAAATTCTAGACTGCTGTAAGTACTTCAAGATTCAGAGGAATGATGCTGAGCTATTAGATTCAAGAAAAACATTCAGATTTCAGTATAAAACAGGGAATAGTCTAAATTACTGTCCCATTTTCTAATTATTCTGCAACATTCCTTTTTGTTGTTTTTCACAGCGGTTAGAGGCTCACAAAACATGATTATAGCTTTGTTATATCCAAGACACAAATTCAAGATTATTTTCAAGTTTATAGAAAAATTCGATCAAACCTAGAAACTGTCCATGAAATTTGAAACTCGGATTTTAAAAATTGTCAGGTAATGCATAAATATAATCATTTATTTTCAGAGATACACCCATTGACAAATAGGCAAAACTGTCTACTGAAGTAGAAGAAAATCTGACCACCTGAGTGGCGAGTATGTGACTCCACAGAACCATCATTTCAAAAGCTGATCACACTTGTGCTCAGGTTACTAGGTCTGTCACTTTCTGATGCTTTCCAAGCTTTGCAAAAAAAAAAAAAAAAAAAAAAAAAATTAGAGTAATATTTTATGCTTGAATCTAGAATGTTCCAGAGATTTAGAAAACCATCTAAGTCTCAGATGGAAGTTTTTCGGTCAACCACAAAACATAGTTACTTTAAGACAACAAAATCTAGCAGGAAGAAGAAAGTATGGCTTTGTCAAACCTAGGACCAAGCCAATCTTGTTTAGTCTTCATTGATAACCCCCCAAATTTTTCTAAAACCTAAAAGAGAAAGTTACTCCAAATCAGTATCTACAAATAAAAATCTACTCAAAGTCACCTCTGTGCATACAATAAAAGGGGAGATATTAAATATAAAAATCATGAAGCTTAATTAAATTTTTGAAACTTTCCCCAAGAATTTAGACAAAGAATGCAGCCAGCCTGCCTTAGCCATTGTACAATGATCACCAAGGGGGGAGTCTTACAAGAAACCTAGTTAAACTCTAGCCACACTATTCTGCCTATTTAAAAGTGGGTCATAATGCAAGGAAAAGTAATTAAGAAGCCCAGAATGCTCTTCAACATTTAAAACATAATATCTAAGCCAAATATTCCAGGGAATGTTAGGCAAGGAGGACTTGTTTGCATTAATTAGAAGGTAGCGTCTGTTGCTAATACAAATGAAAGCCCTCAATATCTAGCTAGTGGACTTGAACCAAAAGGGACTTCCTATCTCAAGGCACATTAACTGCAACTCTCAAAGCCTTTTTCCATCGAAATTATATGGGCTTCTATCAGAAATGAGGTCAGAATATTCATGAGGTATATTAAAATTGTTTCTTTTTACAGACTTTCAGCCGTTTCAATATAAGAAAAGTCTTTCAGCATTCTACGTGTTTTCCTCTCTTAGCTTGAACTTTGATCAAATTTTCTAATACCTATAGTGGATCCCAATGAATAAATTAAAACACCATGTAATTTATACTAATGAAACTGACAAAGTAATGGTTCATTCATTGAACAGAACCAGTTAATTCAAATCCAGAAACCTATAGTGTGGTGTGCCATGGAAGAAGTTATATTATCAGCCAGCATGGTTAGAAGCTTAATGAGACCTAGAGAGGTGTGATCAGGCTCAAATAGCAAATTGACTTTTAAAGTCGTTTTTTCTTTAATCTTTATTTAAATGTGATTGCCAAAATTATCAGTGGATCAGAACTAGAATCACAGACAGAAGTGGAAGGTCTGACTATTGTCTATTGCCATTCTCTCACAATGTGTTTGGGGTAATTGAGACCCGATAAGAATAAACATTTCCCAGTCACTGTCAGGTCACAACATGGGTCAAGTTTACTAAGTCCTCGTCTGGTGCTATGTGGAAACCACGTGAAATTGGTATGGGACTTGGTATCACATGCCCTTTACAGTGACAGTAAAACTGGATTGAGTCCTCCATCTTTCAGTGTCCATTAAGTCCAAAGCAGCCGCAGTGTTCTCTGATTCTCCACAGATTTATATTCTCATGGAGACATCATGTTCTGATTCTCAGCCTGACTCAGGTCCTTCCTCTGGCATATGTCCTTATCTCTCCGCCTCATGCTGTCTCCGATGTGGAAACACTTCCTTTGCCTTTCTCAGTTAATATCACTTGACCTGCAGTGATTTCACCATATTAGAACTTTCCAGAGGATTCATGGTGATGGAGGAGAGGCAGTACCATGTCGCATCGCATGGCAACGGACAATAAAATATGAGGTACTAGATAACCCCATTCTGAAAAACACTACCTTTCCATACCTGCTAGAAAAGCTCTCCAGGACACCCCCGAGCTGGATGGTCTCATGGCTTTCCTGAGGCTTTGGACCTAGCTCCACTCCAGCTTTTACTAAATTCATGTGGGCAAATGTGACCCCATCATCCAAATCCAATGGCAGGGTTCCCCAGCTTCTCTTCCCACTTCCTGTCTCTGATAATGTACATGCCACAGGACAAGAGATCTGGCTTCCTCAGCAGACACTCAATGACTCAGGTGATACAGTGTGAAAGTGTGTGGGGGAAGTTCAATTTTCATATGGTACAATTGGATCAACAGGATAAAGGAGAAAGGAGAGGCCAGCAGATAAATTCCTTCTTTTTCCTCTTTCTCCTGGATTATCCGGAGGCGTGGTGTTTCCGTCATCTGAAAATATGCCACAAGCCTAAGTGACTAACAGTGTTTCTTCAAAAGCACTGAGCAGCTTGGTCATGCACTAAGAGGTATTCTCCCTCCCTCACTCCCTGAGATTGTACCTGCGAATAAAGTATTAGCTTTTACACTTTGCCTCAGGCTCCCTTTCCTGGGGAAATTTGCCTACATCTTTCTAGATGGCAGTCCCTTAAACAAGGGACTTTGCCGTTGGATTTCCCTCCTTCTGAAAGCAGTGCTGGTAGTAAGTGGTGTGGGGGAACTCTGTGTGCTGTGGCAATGTGACCCAACTTTCACCTGTGTTTAACTGGGGTTACAGGAGATGGAAGGATAAGTATCTGCAGCACTGAATGAGATTTGCAAGCAGCAATAATTGTATGATTTGTGAAGTGGAGCTGCTTATTTAAATGACATTAAAGCCATTGTAAAATAAAAGATAACAAGATCATGCCATGTAATTATGAACTTAAGATATGTCCTGAAGACCTGAAAACTCTTATCTCACCTTTGAAGAAGTCCATGACCCCCTAAAGCCACAGGACACACTGCACTGAAAATCAGACCTGGGATCTCACTACAAGACTAAAGGATCTGAAAGGAAGCTAATCACACAGATGTGAAAGGTCCTTAGGTCAAAGTCAAGTCTTTCAGAAACATCCCTGCGCTATGAGATAATGTCATTTAAAGGATGAGCCTGAGTGTTGAACCCTGTACTGTTTTTGTTGAAACAGACCCTTTAAGTTGCCAGAAGGAAACAGTCTCATCTTTCCCGTAGAACATGTGATGACATCACTTTAAGGAAGTGACATCACATGGTAATGCTTTTCTTCCTTAAGTCTTGGTCCCACCACCACCACTTATTTTGGGCAAGGATGTGCAATCACTTGCCTTCCGTAGAAAGCCATAGACTAAATGTCAAAGGTTCTGTGGGACCTGGCTGATGTGTACGGACAGGCACTGAGGGAGCACGGGTGGGACTGGAACTTGAGAGCATTCATCTAGAGGAGGATGACATAGGATTGAATCTGGGAGAGGAGAGAGGAGCATGCACTTCTGACTCAGGATGGAATATTTTGTCAGGGACACCTGGGCAGTTCTTAAGCATTTGCTGGCAGGAATCCCTACAACCTGGACTTTCTTATAACCTACAGAAAGAGGCAAGTGTCAGAACTTCTCTGGTATTCTACTGAAGACGATGTCAGGAGGCTCAGGGAAATTGGAATGTGAGGGAAGGTTTATTATGTACACCTGAGAACTCATTGCTGATAGTGTTCCCCAGAAGACCCCGGAGGGCATTCCTCTCACTAAGATTATAAAGCATGCACTGGTGAAGGCATCAAGAGCACCCTACGAGAAAGCCTGGTCACGGATGTCCTCTATAGCTCAGGATTGGTGAATGGGGACCAGAGAAGCCAAGTCAAAATGATGATTTTCCATTTTACTGTGGATGCAGTGATTCTGTGATGAGAGATGCCACCATTTAACTGGGCTTCCTAACAGCAATGGCAATGGCAGGGTTATTGAATGAGAGACCAGGAGCAGCATTTATCCATCAAAGGCAAGGTCCTACCATGGCAGGCTACAGGCTGGAATGGCAATCATGAGTCCTCTGTCCACAGGGATCTGGGACAATGGCTGAAAGATCATGGTTCTTTTAGTCACTAGATAGATGAATGGATGACTAAAGTGTTGTTCTACTTGTATATTCAGAAAAAAATTAAGAGCTTTCAAGCAGAAATTGAAGTCTGCTGCTGCAGTGGAGAAGTGTTATCTCTAACCCAGTTCACCTATGTCAACCTGATGATTGAGTCCTGTGAAGGAGAGGCCAGGTCCTCTTGAGGAAAACTCCTGTAATGTTTCCTCAAGACTCTTCCTCCTATCCTTCCAGAAAGGCAATTACAGCCACCTTCCAGGGAGTCTCTACACTAAGGATGTGAGATAATCAGATTTGGAGGCTTATTGGACACATGCCTGAGCTGCCACTGAAGTCAGGATATCTGAACGCCATAATCATCCCACAAATAGAATGGTGGCACGTAGAAGCAAGGTGAAAAATGAGGATTTTTCTCTATCAGTGGATGCAGTGATTCTGTGCACCTGCCTGGAGTGATTTCTCTGCCCAAAATGCAAATTTGGAAGAGATATAATTAGAAACTGAAATAACTTTTACCTTGGTTTCCTAATGGAGGAAAAGACACCAAGGCAGAAGACGTAAAAGTGCGAGTCCTTCACCTCCCAAGAAAAAAAGTCAGTAGCACTAACATTCCCCAAGGAACCGAAGAGACGGTTCATAGTAAATCTGAAGAACTGAGCAGTGCTGGTTCCTATCCATCTTCATTCAATGGATTTTCATTCAATTTTGCCTCTGCAAAAATAACATGTATCCTGGAAGATGATGGTAGACTACCCTAAACTGAGAACACTCTGACACAAATCTCAGCGGGTGTACTGACAGCCAGATGGGATATTTTCACTGGAGCAGATAAACAGCCTCCAGGCTTGGTGTGCAGTGATTAAACTGGAGAATGTTTCCTTCTTGATACCACTCAATAGGGGTAATGAAAAGCCATTTGTCTTTACATGGCAAGGAGAGTAGTACAGCTCAGTAATCAATTCCACAGAAAACCTGGCCACCTTGACATTCTGTAGAACTTCTTGCTGGTCTATGGTATTGGTGACATCACCCTAATTGGATCTTGTGAACAGCAAGTGGTAAATTCTGTCTCAGACAGCTTGGGATGTCAGAATGAAATACTATAGGCTAGGGGGGGTTAAACAAGATAAATTTATTTTCTCATTGTTCTGGAGAATAGAAGCCCAGGATGAAGGTGCCAGCAGATTTGGTTCCTGGTGAGGGTTCTATCTTAGTTCATTTGGGCTGCTGTAACAAAAATACCATAGACTGGGTGGCTTTAAAAAAAATAGCAGAAATTTGCTTTTCGCAGTTTTGTGGGCTTGAGAGTTCCAAGGTGAAGGTGCTGCCATGTTTAGTGTTTGCTGAGGGCCTGCGTTTTGGCTCACAGGTGGCTGTCTTTTTGCTCTGTCCTCATACAGAAGAAAGGACCTGGAAGCTCTCTGGGGTCTCTTTTGTGAGGGCATAAAATTCATTCACCAGGGATCCACCATCATGACCTAATTACATCCCGAAGGCCCCACTGTCTAACACTCTCAAATGGGGATTTGGTTTCAGCCTATGAATTTGTGGGGGGACATAAACATTCAGTGTATAGCATAATCTTTTCCTGGTTTGTAGACAGTTGCCTTCTCACTATGTCCTCACATGGCAGAGAGAGAGAGAGAGAAAGAGAGAGAATACTCTTGTGTCTCTTCTTCTAAGGGCACCTACAAGAAGCTTACGGATACTTTTGAAAGGCAGTGGAAAAGGGAAATATTTCCAGTGGGAAGAGCAAAAGGTCTGGGAATACATGTACATGCATTCTTGGGAGTGGGGATAAGGTGCATGGATGTTTAATGTTAGTCAGCCGTTATCCTCGGCCACCTCTGGGCTGGTACACCGAGCTCATGAATAGAGTGCTCTTAATAACAGGGCTGGAGACAACATGTGGGCTTATGAGCATGGCTGTCTCTCAACAAATTTAGTAATTACACAGCCAGTTGTTCTGGTAGCAGAATTCTATGCTTAGCCTGGGCAGCTCTTCGTTTCTCAGAGACCTTCCAGCCTGTTCTTGGTGGGTCAGTGACAAATCAACAAATTTAGTAATTACACAACCGGTTGTTCTGGTAGCAGAATTCTATGCTTAGCCTGGGCAGCTCTTCGTTTCCCAGAGACCTTCCAGCCTCTTCTTGGTGGGTCAGTGACAAAGCACACTCCTCCTTGGCTGGAGCAGCAATTTGTGTTCCCCAGAATTGTTACATATTTTAGGTGTTGAATTGCCTTCACTGACGGCAATCTGCCTGGAAGTACCACCACTTAGTAACTTAGTAGATATATGTATATACTATCTGTTTGTCATCCCTACCAATTAATAAGTGTTTGGGAAAAAAATCCAGTATCTCACTGAGTTGATTTCTGTGGAAAGTTTTTTTTTTTTTTTTTTTTCCTGTTAACTAAATGTGTAAATATTTGAGGGGTATCCCAAGGTCCTTCTTTTTAGAACAGTCCTTTATTCCTATCTGCTTTGGTGCATGAGTTCTTATTGTCAGATTGATTTCCTGTGGATTCAGACGTTGACTCTATCCAGCATGTGGTTATGGAGAACACATTTGCTTTGTCTGAATAGGAGCATGGCCTAAGATCACTCTTCACAGAATTTCTTTCTCTGTTCTCCAAGACTCCAGCTATTGCCATAGGAAAGCATATAATTATTTAGACTGAATCTTGATAACAAGTAATTATCTACTTTAACAAATCCTTTAAAGCCCAAGAGTCCTCGAATTCAAATCTGCACAAATTTTGGCCTAACTGTCATGACTGATGGTCCTCTAAGTTCAGCCAGTCCAAACTGTGAAGATTCTTTGTATCTTGAAGAGTCTGACATTTCTAGCCCTGCTGCCACTCTCAAGTGGTGATTTATCAATTTTAAACAAGTATGTCCTATACAGTGGTGACTGTGCTAGACACTGGGGATGGTGGGTTAATGAAGCTGTCACAGTTCCCACCCTTGGGAAGCTTAGTGTGATGGGAAAGGGGGACAAAGATATATTATGAATAATTACATAATTACTAGGACACAAAATGGTATCTGTGAAACAGCATATAATAGAGCCATATGGAATAGTCCTCTGAGCTAGGACAGAATATGTAACGAGGCTGCTCAGAAACTGCAGCCTTCTCAGGATAAGAATATTCTCTATTTGTGCTTGTCCACACTGATGATATTAGAATAAACGTTTACATCTTCGAGGAGGCGGAAGATTGGCTGGTGTTTGTACCATATGTGCCAGAAATTGTTCAGCAATTGTGAGTGACAATAACAAAATTTTACATGTCCTTCCATCTTAATATATATGTATATACTATCTGTGTGTAATAGTAATATATGTGTATATTATATGTATATATATATATGTATATATAATATATTATGTATATAATATATGTATGCATAATATATAATAATATATGTATGCATAATAATACAATAATTATATAACATGTATATATAATAATGTACCTATATATACACTATATAATAGTATTATATTTATAATATATTATAGTATTATATAGTGTATATATGCACACGTATTATATGTGGGTATAATTTGTGTGTGTGAATATATATACACACTCCTATAACACATATATAGATATATACATATATAATATATAGTATTATATATAGTATATATACACACATACTATATATAAATATACTGTGTGTGTGTGTATATACATACACATTCCTTCTCCAGCTTCCACATCTTGTCCAGCTGTCATCTCATTTCTCTGTGTCTCTCTATAGAAACTTCTCTTGTGTGTCTTTACAGGACCCTATAAACTCCAATCCTTCTCTTCCTGCTATCCTTGGCACCAATACCAGGCATCCTCTCACCTCCACTCTCCACTTAATTATCTCTAGTGCTAAATTTAGTGGTATAGTCTCAGAACTCATTTTACTATTCAACCCATCAGAAACATTTGAAAAAGTCAAACGCTCCTCGTTTAAAACATTTTCTGCAATTGCACATAGAAAAATCCTGGGACAGTAAATTAGAATGCATAACTGTGCTAAAAATCTTTGAACAGCCTCTCATTTCACTCTAAGTACAAAGAAGAGGTCCTATGATGGCCTGCGAGGCCCCTGATGAAATGGCTGTTCTTCCCCATGCACTTTATTGTCCCGGTATCTCCCGCTGGCTCATTTAGTTACAAACACACTGGGCTCTTTGCTGCTGCTTGAACACACTAAGCAGACTCCCATCTCTGCTCACTGTCTTGTCAGCCCAAATTGCCTAATTTCTTCCCAAATGCTCACAGGACTTCCTCTGTCCCATCCTCTAGGTCTCTATTCACTGTGACATTTTTTAGCAAGGCCATCCTGGATGACGCAATCAAGAAGAGGAACACTTCTCATTCCTGAACTCCCCCCAACTCTCCATGGCGCCTTCTTTCCCATATCTCTTCTAGCCACCGCCATTACATGGCACTTTGCGGTTTGGTTTTTGTCCTCCTTTGCTCAGAAGAATAGAAGCTCCTAAGGGCAGGGTACTTGGAATTCTTCGCTCTCTGCTGCTATCTCCTTAGTTTAGAACATTATCCAACATATAGGAGGGGCTCAATTAACCTTCACTGAACAAATGCAAGGATCATTTCCAGGGTGCTTTTGCTGGTTTTTCCCTACCGTGGTTGGAATTTGGCTGGGTTTTAAGGTTTGTATCCCAGAACAGTTGAGCATGGTTTTTCCCCCTTTTCATTTTTGTGGCCTTCAGGCAGGTGTGGGACCTCTGCTGCACCCAGAAATCCCATGGAGACAGGGAAGGAGACTAATTATCTTCCTGGTGCATGAGGGATGATTGTTGAGCCATCCTAGTCAAAAGGAGAACAAGAAGGGTACACAAAATCCTGGAGCAAATAAACGTGCTGGTCAGCACAGTTTGTTCCTTCAGAGCTCAGCGAAAAGGCATTACTTTTAGAGGTAAGAGGACCAGTTGATTAAATATACCTCCTCTGCCCATCAGCAGCATTGACCCAATCTGGGTATGCGAGCACCTCCGCTGGGTGAGGACGGCAGGTGAGGAAGGTGCAGGCGATTCAAAGGCAAACCTCCTCCCCTAGAGGACTTGAAAATCGAAGCTATCGCTTGACTAGGTTGGCAGCGGCGTGGAGGGGAGGTGACAAAAATAGGAGGAAAGAAGAAAAAGTATGATGCAAGGGAACAGCATCCTTAAAATTTTACTTTTCTTCAAATGTGCCAAGAGCTTTCCTATGTAAGTGCTAACACATGGTTGTTGCTTTGCCTGGCAATGACATAGTCGGCTATGAAGACCAAGTGCAATGATGTCGCCTTGAGAAGCACAGCCTTACACTGTCAAAATTTCATTATTCCCTCCTGGACACTTTCAGAACACTTTGTGGTTGTCTTTATGATGTCATTTTTCACAGTGTATTTTAACTTATATCATCCCTCTACACACACATCCACAACTATAAACTCCTTTAAGGCACAGACCATATCTTCTTTCTGTTTGAACTCCATTGCAGTTATTCTTCCAGTGCCTGCTCCTCCACCCAGAGATCAAGATCTGTGTGGCACCCAGGCATCAGTACATTAATAAACCCTTTGTGTGATTTTAATGTTCTGCCAAGGTTGAGAAGAACTGCCTGATAGTGCCCTGTTGTTTCCTGATTTCAAAACCCTGCTACTTATGTAGCAGGAGACCCCAGTTTGAGCTGCATTGTCAGAATGCAGCTATGGCTCAGCTTAGACTTGAAGAACTTCGGCTTTGTTCATTAATCCCTGCGCTCGCTCAGGGATCCAAGGTTTTCTGTTACGCAACATGCATCCAAGTCCAGACTTGCCTGTCCTCTGGCTCTACCTTTCTTAGCGGGTGACTTTTGTTTCCAGAGTTAGATGATCATATGGTTTCTCCAGACAAGACTTTTCTGTCCCAGGATGGAGGAAGAATGAAGGGCCAAAGGCTTTCTCACGAGGCTTGACTTTTTGTTCAGGAAAGGAAAGCTGTTCCCAGCAGATTTCTCATTGGATTGTGTGGTACCCACGAGATGCATATTGAGCTTCCTATCTCCTATAACAGAGGAAGGAAGGAGAAAGGGGCTGTAAATGGCTCTTGGGTGGCCAGCTCACTGTCCGGCCACATCTGCAGGTGTAGGCTGGGGCTGCTAGGGTGTATTTCTCTGAGTAGCTGAGAGGTGTGCTAAGGGATAAACTAACCCCCGAGTCCCACAGCAAAACAGTTCATGGACAGTCTCAGCAGCTGGGAGAAAGGAAGAGCTTTTGTCCACCGCATGCGTTTTCTCAATAAGGTTTGTTCCTGCTCTGATCCGGACTAAATCCTACATGAATTAGATGCTGTGCAATGAAAAATGAATGGAAAAATTGTTCTTACCCACAAAAATCTTTTAAAAAGCATTGTTACTTTGGTGTCTATCTAGTAGATTGTAACACCAACAGAAAGGTACAACTTTTCTCAACTTCGATCAGAAAAGAGTACAATGTTGGCATCTGATGTAGTTCTGCTTAGATCAGATACTGCTTCGGTACCACATCAATCCTGTCTGAGTCATCTGATTCTTGTTCCAGATGCTGCTATAGTAGCCAGCTGTCCATGGGCTCAGTCCTATTTGATGAAACCTAAGCGTCTTTGGCCTCCTGCCTGCAAAGCACGCCTTCTTCCTTCTGATCTGTTAATGACCAATAAGACCATTTTGGCCTATGGGAGATGGTCTTGCTTACTCCTTTCTCCCATTCAATTCATAGCCACGAGATGCATTGATACAACTTCCCTAAGGTTCACCTTTGCAGCTCAAGCCATTGGTAGCATTGACTTGCAATCAGTTAGAGATTGTCCTTGCAATTGCTTCTCTCTTCCTCCTTGCTTTGCTCTTTGTGTCTCTTGGTGCTGTTTCCTGAGATTCTGCTTCCTAGTAAAATAATATCACATAACGTTTCTATTTCAGACTCTGCTTTCAGGGGTACAACCAGGTAAGACTTTTGGTTCCAGGAGTGTTTCTACAAAGTGTGTCTTCAGGATTGGATTCTGGGGCCAGATTTCTCACTGCTCTGTTGGCAATTAGACCCCCATCGTTGGTGTTAAATGTTGGGGTGGTGTTACCCGCAATATGCAGTGAAGTCACAATCACTGGGGCTTTCACCTGTGGTTATGCAGAATGAGCTCCACAAATACGGCGAGGCATTAGAATGTGAGGAGCCCGTGGTGATGATGGAAAAATACGGCAGCGATATTTGTAAGGATTGTGGCATGGGTCGGTTTCTTTACCTCTCCTAGAAACTTTGAAAAGAGAGAGAGGGAGGCAGGAGGAGAAAGAAAAAGAGGGGGCTGGTCAGGGGGAGAGAGAGAAAGACAGAGAGGGAAAGAAAGAGAGAGGGAGATAGAAGGAAGAAATCTCAAGCCGAGAGAAGCCAGTTTGCCACTCAAACCCAGCTCCAGCTTCTACAGCAGCTACAGTGTTGCCATTTCAGCTTTATGGAAACTCTCTGCCCTGCTAAATGCCACATTCAGGATGTCCTTGCAAGGATGGCATGTCTGCAAAGGTGACTCAGTGCACGTCCTCAGCGTGCTCTCTGTGTCCCAGTTGTGGCTCTGATGTGAAGAGGAGTACGTGGGCCTTCAATGGAAACACATAGATGAGTGAGTCAGAGAATTTTGCTACCTCAGTTTTCTCCTCCAAAAGCCATCTTCTGCTCCTGACTGATCACTGTAGGGGAACGATCACTTCCTACCCGAAGACTCTAGAAACTTCTTGGCTGAAGATGGCAATCAGGGTGTGAGGCATGCAGGTTTCTTGTGAAAAGGTACCTGTGCTCATCGCGGCCCAACCCCTCCCCTAATTTCAGGCTGATAAACAGGTCCAGGCCTCTGCGTAGCTAGAGTAGAGAAGGACATTTCCTTTTCTGGGAGAAAATACCTTAGGCACTGGATGAGTTCAGGATCTGGCTAATTCATGCCAGCAGCAACCAAGAAAATATGTGTGAGAAGGAATATTGATGGAACTGGGTAGGAAGAGAAATACACGGCTGGTTGGGGAGAATTTACTGTCATGGAGGCCATCTCTCCAGGTTCTTGATTCCATGTCAAGGTCTCCTGGGGCCAGCTGGTCCTGAGAGTTTGAGGGTAAGAGCCCATGAACTGTGGACATCAGTTTGTCCTGGAGTAAAGGGAGGTGGAGAACTTCCTTGGCACAGCAGGAAAGGCTCAGAAGGCTCTGCGAAGGTCGAAATGTTAGACTCGATGTATGATAGAGCTGCTCCCCCTTATCTGTGGGGAATATATTCTAAGACCCCCACTGATGCCTATGACTGTGGTTATAACAGACCCAGTTGCCATCCATGGACCACGTGTCTGTTCGGGTCTCCCACCCACACATTTGTTATTTTTTCCATGGTAACATCATTGATCACACACAGTGGCTATGACATTTGCAGTTTGAGACGTGACAGCCAAACTAGCACAGATTTCTTTTTTTCTTTGAGACGGAGTCTCGCTCTGTCGCCCAGGCTGGAGTGCAGTGGCCAGATCTCAGCTCACTGCAAGCTCCGCCTCCTGGGTTCATGCCATTCTCCTGCCTCAGCCTCCCGAGTAGCTGGGACCACAGGTGCTGCCACCACGCCCGGCTAGTTTTTTGTATTTTTAGTGGAGACAGGGTTTCACCGTGTTAGCCAGGATGATCTCGAACTCCTGACCTCATGATCCGCCTGTCTCGGCCTCCCAAAGTGCTGGGATTACAGGCGTGAGTCACCGCACAGATTTCTTTTTCCTTATTCGCAATGTTATGAGTAGAAGATTTATTCTTATTGTAGATCTTAGCAGCCTCAGCATATAATTTTTATTTTTTTCTTAAGTTGAGAACTTTCACCTTCTCACTTAAAGGAAGCATTTTGTGGCTTCTTTGGCTTCTTTTTGCCATATTCAAATGCCAGCATTGCTACTGCTACTCTTTGGGGCCATTATTAAGTCAAATAAGGGTGACTCGAACAGAAGCACTGTGACACTGTGACAGCCGGCCTGGTAATCCCAATGGCTACTAAGTGACTAAAGGGTAGGAACACATACAGCTTGGATCTGCTGGACAAAGGGATAATCCACATCCCACCAGGATGGAGTAGGACAGCGTGAGATTTCATTACACTACTTAGAACTACAAATAATTGAAAACTTATGAAATGTTTATTTCTGGAACTTTCCATTTACTATTTTCTGACCACAGTTGACAGTGAGTAACTGAAACTGTGGAAAGCAAAGCTGTGGATAAAATCAGAGTGCTCCGGGAGAGTTCAAAGGACAGGCCCTTATCTCTTTAACTTTTATTTTAGGTTTGGGGGTGCATGTGGAGTTTATTACATAGTAATCATGTGTCATGGGGTTTGTTCTACAGATTATTTCATCACTCAGGTATTAAGCTCAGTATCCGATAGTTCTCTTTTCTGCTCTTCCCCCTCCTCCCGCCCTCCACCCTCAAGTAGACCCCAGTGTCTGCTATTCTCTTGTTTGTGTTCATAAGTTCTTATCATTTAGCTCCTACTTATAAGTGAGAACATGGGGTACTAGTTTTCTGCTCCTGTGTTAGCTTGCTAAGGATAATGGCCTACAGCTCCATCCATGTTCCTGCAAAAGCCATGATCTCATTCTTGTTTATGGCTGTATAGTATTCCATGTTATATATGTACCACATTTTCTTTATCCAATCTGACATTGATGGGCATTTAGGGTGATCCCATGTCTTTGCTATTGTGAATAGTGCTGCAGTGAACATTCTTGTGCATGTGTCTTTATGGTAGAATGATTTTCATTTGTCTGGGTATACACCCTGTAATGGGATTGCTGGATTGAATGGGAGTTCTGCTTTTAGCTCTTTGAGAAGTCAGCATACTGCTTTCCACAGTGGTTGAACTAATTTTCATTCCCACTTAGAGACACACCGTGCTCTAAGGCATCAGGGAATACACAGGCTGCAGAGATGGCACTAGCCTCCCAGTGATTTTTCTGCAGGCCACATGGGAGAGGGGCAGCTGGTGCAGAGAACAGGATCCCCTAATAATGGTGAGGATAGGACTCCCGAATGACCAAGGCCGATGGCAAAACTTAACCTTTAGAGGCTTCGCAGGCACAGTCACTGAAGCGGGCAGTGAGGCTGCAGTGGCGATCAGGGCGCGAGACATGTGGGGTCAGTGACTGTGGTTGGAGAACTTGGTGCTTCCAGAGGAGAGATGCACACCCAGCCAGTGTGGGTGCTGGTTAGCACCTACAGTTTAAAGAGAGAAAGAGACCCAGCAGGTAGAAGGCTATCAGTCTCCCAAAGAGGAAGTCATACATCCTCACCAGGTCCAAGATCTCAATCACAAAAGCAGAGTCTATGGATTGAAGGGAGGGCCAGATTCTTCTGAGGAAGGTCTCTGAAACACCTCTGCAAATGCATCTGTTAAATACTCCCCAGCTCCTCCCCAAAAAGATGTAAGACCATTTTCCAGAGAAGCTGTGAGATTTCTTCAGCGCTGCCTGTGGGAGTTGAGGCCAAGACACTGTTCCTCCAGGGGCATGATGCTTTGCAGTGGCATCCATGGTGGCCATGGAGATGCACAGTTGTGGTAGCATACACCCAGAGGCTTCAGGACTCATGGATGATGAGTCCCAGAAAGCTTCTAGTCCGTTCACAGGTGTCAGCCACAGAATGAAGATCAGCTTGCAATGGGTGAGATCTAACAATAATGTGAAAATCCTACTGGCTATGCAGGCAGAGAAGCTGGATTCTCTTTGAACTACAGGCTGAATTCTTGATGGAGAACAGGTGAGGATGACACTGCAAGACAAAACGTGATATAGGAGAGTAGCTGGGAAAACATAAAATACCCTAAGGACTTCCTTTCAAGCATGATTCTGTAACTCTAAAGAATGCTGGACACTTGGCAACTGTGCAGGGAAAAAAGAATCAGAGAAATACAATATAAAATCATTAATATCACTATTAATTTATGAGGCCTGAGAAAGCATAGGTGACAGCCACATGGATGATTTAAAGATAAAAGTGACCACTTCTCTTTGCTGTCAAGTGAACCTGAAACTGCAATGGGCAGTAAGGCTGGAATGGCAATCTGAAACTACATAGGTTTTTACTTTTTAGACTCTTAATAATTGTTCTTTTCTTAAACTGATCCTACATTTGAAAAAAAAATGATTGTACTTTAGGCCAAAGGAAGCTTATCCTTTCTTACTTTGTTTTTCCTTCTACAAATGCTGCCACGAGAAAATGACTTCCTGTTTAAACAGTGCCTTAAAGTGGTTTATAAAGCTTTTGTAAAGATCTTCCAGCTCATCTTTTTCCTCACACCTTCTTATGAACACAGTACTATTCACATTTTAGAAACAAGAGTGAAGGTTGGAGACAATAAATGAACTGCCCATCACACATCCTCCAGGAAGGGCTGTGATGGGAACTCAGCTCTGCTGTTACCTAAGGTGAGGATCTTCCCTCAACATTACTCTGAAGCTCTGAACACAGTGGTCAACGCAGAAGACCGTTATTCAGACAGCACTGAGGGACAAGGGCAAGGTGATGATGACGGCATTCGGTTATATTGTTATATTCAACAGGAATCCTGGCAGAGTTTAGTTTGCTTTATGTTTTGAAGATGAAGAAAAACAAACCAGCAGTAGGGAGACAGAAGGTGTGTGGTAGAAAGGATGCCACATGTTAATCTTGAGTTATGTGGCAAACAGGTGTCATTGAGAGAATACGGCATATTTACAGGGATGTTGTTGAAAGTTGGAAGGGACATATTGGGGAAGGCAGTAATGCAGTGAAAATCTTTGAAAGCCGTTGGGGCCCAGGAAATGTAGCTGTAGAGTCAAGACAGTTTATTAAGTAGAGTGTGAGATGCCTACTGAAGACAACTCATGAAAATATTGGGTCCAAATAGCTGAAGACAAAAAGTGTTTCCCAGAGAAAGGGTAAGCTTTGCTCAGAGGTGGGACAGTTTACTGGCTGAGGTAAGTAGTATTTTATTTCATCATTTTTTTTTTTTTTGAGACAGTCCCTTCTGTCACCCAGGCTGGAGTGCAGTGGTGTGATCTTGGCTTGCTGCAACCTCCACTTTCTGGGTTCAAGTGATTCTTCTGCCTCAGCCTCTGAAATAGCTGAGACTACAGGCACACACCACCATACCTGGCTAATTTTTGTATTTTTAGTAGAGAAGGGGTCACACCATGTTGGCCAGGCTGGTCTGTAACTCCTGACCTCAAGTGATCCACCCACCTTGGCTTCCCAAAGTGCTGGGATTACAGGTGTGACCCACTGTGCCTGGCCGGTATGTGGTATCTTATTAGGGAATGTTCTTATTATACAGTGGTCATAAACTGTAATAAGTACAGAGAAGAAAAATATAGTATTAGGAGAGCATACACTAGGGGAACTCAATTTGAGTGGGGGAGGCAGAAAGATACCTTTGAGGACGTGGCATTTAATAAAAAACCTGATTATGTGTAGGTTAAAGCTTGAATTCTCTGAAAACGATTTTTTGGGGGGTACACTTAAAGTCACCATGAATATGTAATTGAATACATGTTTTTTTACAATAAATAATTATTTTATTATACTTCATATCGTTGTTCAGTTTTTGTATTAAAGTCATATATGTTATTCATCATGGCTGGGTGCGGTGGTTCACTCCGGTAATCCCAGCACTTTGGGAGGCTGAGGTGGGCAGATCACTTGAGGCCAGTTGTTTGGGACCAGCCTGGCCAACATGGTGAAACCTCGTCTCTACTAAAAATACAGAAATTATCTGGATGTGGCAGCGCATGTCTGTAGTCCCTGCTACTCGGGAAGCTGAGGCAGGAGAATCACTTGAATTCAGGAGGTGACAGTTTCAGGGAGACAAGATCATACCACTGCACTCCAGCCTGGACAATAGGACGAGACTCCATCTCAAAAAAAATGATGTATGTTATTAATCATAACATACATGTCTATGTACATTATATACATATGAGTGTGTAGATATATTTGTCTATAAATATGATAGTGAGAGCCAAATCGTGTTATTATACAAAACTAGAACTAGTAATAATAGATGTATTTATATTCATGAACACTAACTGAGATCAACTCTAAAAATTAAATGTTAATCCCTAAATACTTGAGAATGCTCATGACAGCTCAAGCAAAGAATGTGAGCCTTCAAAAACTTTATAAGTTTATTTGGCTTCCACAAATTCCAACATCTTCAGATGGTTTCTCTCAGACCCTGGTATCTTTAGAAAAATGTATGTATTAAGTTTCAAAGTGGTTTACAGCAGACTAGACAGTTCCAAGAGAGGTCAGTGCTGGTTCTTAACCTCAGCAAGTTTGACCTCACACATAAATGTCCCTAAATTTCTATCACCTTTCCTCTTCCCCAACCCTGGCCCCCTCTTCTTTCCTTTGGATTTCCTCTTTCTGGTCTTATTTCTTGTGATTCGGGATTTGTGCCCTAATGGACTGGGGTTCATTCCCAGCCTCTCCACATCATTGCCTTGGGACACTGCCTCTGCTTCATTATTTCAACCTTGTTAGTTACTAAACTTCCTCTGTCCTCAGGTAGCAGCTGTACCTATTCGTACAGAAAAGGATAAAAAGTCAGTCAGTCTCGTGTCACCAGAGGACATCCTTGGGGAATTTCCACTGGTAATTAATCAGCATGAATACTTTGGAAATGGAAAGTTTGCATATCCGTTCCCTTAGCATGACAGAGCATTTCAAAGATTTTCCAGACATCTCTATCATAAATACATGGTCTTCCTTGGGTTCAGGCTGCGGATTCTTGAGGGTAGGAGCTCTGCATTACTGAACACTTTAACAGAGCTCACCAGTGTGGATGCATCTGGACAGATGAACGAACAGATAAATGAACAAGCAAGATGTGAAATTACCCATTCTTGTTTGTCATGGCAGCGGTGTGTTTCCTTCCAAGTCCTAGAATTCTAATGCGGGTGATTTAATTCTGTGTGTTTCCCCATCAATCAGGAGACTTTCTGTTTGACTAAGAGTGAAAGCTGCATTGCTCTTGCTGGTGGGGAAAATAGTAAAACAGGCAACTGGGCAGTGAGGGATTGGGGAGGAAAGGCAGGTTGCAGAACAAAAATACCTTTTCACAAGGAGACATTTGGAGAAAGAGTAGAAGGCCTGGAAAGCAAATCTTTATTTCAAACAATACCTGTGGTTTCTTAGAAGGAATATGTTGATTCAGGGAGTCTACAATGTCTGTCTTAGGAGATGTCCCTTAGGGGTATGCTGAAATTGGAATGAGGCACAGAACACTATTTTTTTTTATATTTATCTTTAAACATGTTATCAATTATATACATATATATAAATAATAGAAATTGTTCTCTCCCTATATTTTAAGAAAAAAATATATTTCTTAATATAGAATACGTATTATATATAATATAAATATGTATATATTTCTTAATATATAATATTATATATTAAGAAATATATAAATATATTTATTTCTTAAAATATAGGGAGAGAACAATTTAAAAAGTATGCCCATAAGTCAGGTACGGTAAAGAGAAATAAAAACTTTAATGTTTATTTTTATGAATTTACCATGCATAAAATGTAGCTTCATTCATTCTTGCAAACATTTTTTTGTTGTTTTTGAGAGCCACTACGAAGTGGGCACAGTGAACCTCGGTGATGACATCCTAGTCCTCTCTGTTTTGCCTTCCAAGTGGGGAGAAACAGACAAGACAAGAAGAGGCAGAGTCTGTCAGACATTGTTGGGTGTTACAGAGAAAAAGAAAGCAGAGGAAGGATGGGAAGTGAGCCATGGCTGTCAGATGGTGATAGATATCTGAGTACAGACCTGGAGGAGCTGAATGAGGGAACTGTGCCGATGCCGAGGGAAGAACATTCCAGATGGAATCTGGAGAGGAGACTGTGCCTAGGCTCTAACATAGACACCAGCTTGCTAGTGCAAGGACACCAGAACAGAGGGGGTCAGATGCTGTGCAAATAAAACCATGTTACAGTACTTAGAAGGGGGACCCAGTGACTCAGGTGCCTCCATCATCCTCTTACTATGGTGGAATTCCCACTCTTGCCCAAGGGACACCTCATTCCTCACTACTCAACATGAGTCTGCCTAACATGACCATGTGGGGCCACTGACAACCTTACATAAAATATTATAAACATTATTTTATTTGGAAAAAAATGGGATATATGTTTTAACATTTTCTTTCTGCATTCAGTGAGTGTTCTTGTGCATTATATTTTAGGGATCATTCCTCATACCCCTCACTCTCACAGTATGTTATGATGACTTACTGGTTACCATTTAATTACTTTACCAGTTTAAATACTTCTTAATTAGACTGGGCTTGGCATTGTTTCAAATTCTACTCTGAGTCTCAGGCTACATTGCTTTCCAACTACCTCTCCCCAGTGTATGTTAAAAACATCTAGATGTAAGAATAATTTTAAATACAGTGATACAATGACTTCTGTACTGGAAATAAGCTATACTGGTCCATTTAGAAACAAACTAACCAAATAAATTAAAGGACAGAATGTGTGTGTGCATGTGTATGAATGTGTGTGTATATATGTGTGTATGTGTATTTGTTTCTTATGTGTGTATGTGTGCATGTGCATATGTATATATAATTGTATATGCATGTGAGTGTATGTATTTTTGTGGATATATGTGAATGAATGCATGACTGTGTGACTGTATGTGTGTGTGTGTGTGTGTGTGTGTGCTTGTGTGTCTGTCTGTCTGTCAGCCAGTTCATGAGGGCCTTCTGGACATGCAATTCTTGCACCAGTTGAAGGGATTTGAGCTGAGAAGTGGAGTGACTTGATGTAGGTTTTGCAACCATCACTGTGGCTGCTCTGTTGAGAATGGAGGGAGGGAAGCAAGCAGGGAGTCCAGCTTGAGGCTACTGTAATAGCCAGGTAAGGGAAAATCACGGCTTGGTTCAGTATGGAAGTGATAGAGATACAGAGGAGAAAGTGAGAATTGAACCAGAGTCCTGGGTGTCAGTCCCAATTCTGTAACATACTAGCTAGGAGACCCTGATCACCTCATTCACCCTTTGGCTTTTCCTATCTATTTTGTCTCCTTCAAAGAAGCATTGTGAGACTAAAACAAGGTAACAATATATAGAAGCATTTCCCAAACTCTGAACATCTCTTTAATCGAGCATGTTGCCCAGGGCAGGATTTCACAAACATTGAATCAAATTAGTGGATCATGGAATTAGTTTAGTGGGTCACATTCAGCATTTAACAATGACGAATAAAAGAGAACAGATGAGACATAATGTTTGGGAAACACCAGCATGGATGAGACATAATGTTTGGGAAACACCAGCATGGATGTTAAAGAATGAGATTTTGAGTCAGACAACCCTACGTTCCAATCCCCATGTCAAACACTGACCTGTTGTTTGGCATTCCACATGTTAATGTATCTCTCTGGTCCTGTATACTTATCTGAAAAGCTGATACTTTAAAAAAAAATTCCTACCTCATGAAATTTTGTGATTAAATGAGTTAGTACACTTAAAGTGCTTAGCAATATACTTGGCACATAGTAAGTCCTCAATAAAATAATTATTAACGATTATAGTAATTATAGAGTAACAGGTGCAAAACCACTGTGTAAATTACTATTTACCAAATTAGCATGTTATATTGTTAAGTGATCATAACAGACAAGTGCATGATTTAGAAATGTTTACAGGATTTTAAATCGATTTGTTTGTATCTAAATTCTCCTTAGTGACTCAAACCTAAAAGAACAGAAATATTCCTCACAGTATTTGCTATATTTCCAATGTTTCCACATACATCTCTAATCTGTCTAAGCTGACAGAGACCAAAAGAAAAGACTTCTTTTTTTGTGCCTTCTACTGAAGTCATTTTACCAAAAAGCGCATTCTTCTGCAGTCAGTTATCAACCCAAATTCTCCTTCTTTGGGCGATTAGTCATATTATTGCCACTCTCCTCACCTACTCATCCTAGAAGACTGCAGAATTTTGCATTGCCAGATTCTCTCGGAGTCAAGCTTTCCAACCCCAGGACCTCCCCATGCACTTGGTTTAAATAGGTTTCACTGACTGATTTATTTAATAGTGAGGTTTGTATAGAACTGTTTTCCTTCTTAAATGTTTAGTTTTAAGATGGCAAGGAAATTCTTCTTTATCTTTTTAGTTAACATTAGTCATAATTCACCCTTCTACCCTATTAGGTCATACATAGAATTTTACTGTGCCTTTGGGAATTACAAGATTTATTCTTTCATCAAACTGGACATCCTACTGTTGTCCATAGAACTTTTGCAAATGCTTGCCTCATTTCTTCTATTTGTTCACTGATTTAGGTTGCAAATACAGTGAGCAATCCAAGGTCCTCTGTATCTGACCCATTAATGCAATGCATACCTTCCGTACTAGGAGTTATCTTTAATGTTTGTTTTCCTAGGTGCTTTGTCATCCTCTAAAATCCTCAGCTTCTTTATAAACAAATGAATAAATAATGTAGAAAAACAGCCATCAACAAGATCACAGTATAGTTCTAAAATACTTAAATAGTGAATATAGTCTAATGTCTTCGTAGATGACTAATCAGTTCATTGTTTTTGTTTATGCTATATGAAATGTAATGGTTTATGAGCTTCACCTTGATTGCAGCAATTAGTAAATGAAAATGTGTTTGCATTTAAACCAGTGTGTTTGCATTTCCCAAGTCTTTTCTCACAGGAGAACCCTATACTAATAGCTCTAATCAAGGCCAACTACCTCACACATACAATCAACAAATCTAAAAAAGTAGTAGTACAGATAATACTTTTTTTCATGCTTTGGGTAAAATTTAGTTTCTTCTTTCATGCCAACATGGGTGTTTTATGTAAGAAAACTCTAGCTTATAAAAAAAACTTCTTACTATAAAAGAGTAATAGATGGAAAACAGCACATACTGTTTTTTGGAGAAAAACAAAAAGGATTCTTTAAACTTTATGGTTTTGTTGAATTTAAAATAAACTTTATCAAATAGCATTACCACGTAGATATTTTCAGAAGCATGCATGAAGAGTCCATCTTTATGTATATTTTCCTAGTAGTTCATAACAAGAGGAGAAACATTTTTAAAAAGAAAGTTAGGAGAAAATAGTGACCATACTGCCTTAAGATCTTATATTCACATTAAATTAGCATTGTTTTACTTAGCTCTTCCTTTATGAGGTAATTCCCTGTGCATTTCATGAGCTTTCCATTGCTTTCCTACAAAACAATCAACTAAACTTTACCTGGTGATCTAAAGATCACCTTACATTTTGTCAGCGAGACTAATAGGCAAAGGAGTTTTGAGCATTCAGGAGAATGGTATAAAATGTGAATTCTATCTTTATGATTAAAATAACAGAAAACAAAACAAAACTAAAATACACACATTTTTTCCTCTCCCTAGCTCAAGTGCAATCTTCCATTGGTGGGTTTCCTAAGGGATAGAGCCATATCTCTCTGAGATCCGATGGTTGTGGAAATAGGAGGAGGAAAGAGGGGGACTTTTTCAATTCTAAGAGGTGGATGGTAATTAATATTGTAATCTATTTTAACTTACCTTTTTCTGGTAAAGTGGGTTTGTTAACTGTCTAATTATAATCAAACCAACCTCCACAAAATGACAAAAAGAGTAAAAACAAAACCTACACACAATCTATATTTTAAAAAATACCAACAAGGCAAGCACACATGACCAGCATGAAAACACAGTAGCCCGTCAAGCTACAGACATCATTGCACTTCCAAGACAGACAGTGCTCTAATAGTGAGGCGGCATCATTTGCTAGGGTAATTTCCAAGGTTCATTGCCTCACGCCAAAGAAATCAAGGACATGGACACGCAAGGAGCAAGTTTAAGAGCAGAGGTTTAAGAGGCGAAAGAAAGAGAAAACTCTCTCTTTTGTAGAGAGGGGGGCTCCCGAGTGGGTGTCCTGGATCAGGGGTGAAATGCATTTTTTTTTTCTTTAAGTTCTAGGGTACATGTGCACAATGTGCAGGTTTGTTACATACGTATACATGTGCCATGTTGGTGTGCCACGTTGGTGTGCTGCACCTGTTAACTGACATTTACATTAGGTATCTCTCCTAATGCTATCCCTCCCTCTTCCCCCTCCCTCCACCCTGCAACAGACCCCAGTGAAGGATCTAGAACTAGAAATACCATTTGACCCAGCCATCCTATTACTGGGTATATACCCAAAGGATTATAAATTATGCTGCTATAAAGACACATGCACACGTATGTTTATTGCGCCATTGGGTTTTATAGACTGGTTCAAGGAGGTGGTGTCTGATTTACATAAGGCCCAAAAGATTGGTTGGACCAGGTGTGCCATTTACATAGCACAGGAAGAAGCTTGCTGTCCCACCCTAATCTTTTATTATGCAGATGGTTCTCTACCTGGCCCCACCATGTTGCCTGTTCCTTTACTGTACACCTTGTTGACAAAGAAAAGGGAAGATGGAGGCTCCATGCTGAAATTGCCTGGCCCCCACGTAGCCTCTTCCTGTTAGCACAACTGCCGACTTTCACCTGTGCAAGCTTCTAGCTTGCTTATCTACGGCTACAGCCTGAATTTTCAGGCGGCTCTTTGTTCGAAAAGAAATGATTTGGGGGCTGCTTTTTATTAAAAGGAAAACCTTACCAAAGATTCTCTTACCCTCACTAACTGCCTAGATAATTCCTTTTCAGTTCCTGTATCAGTAGGAACCCACAGCAAGTGCTGCTTTTGAGAGGGGAAATGCAAGCTATGGAAGGAGTGCTAGTTTGAAGAGTTTTTTTGAAAATATTTCCATCTTTTTCATGATTTGTGTTTCAGAAAATTATGTACGTATATCCATACTAAAGGCTTTTTATATTTACAGACTGAAAAAAATAGCACATTGAAAATAAATTTAAAAATCTCCAGAATGAGGAATTACATTAAATCATTTTATAATTTGGAACAATTTTAGATTTTTAGAAAAATTGCCAAAATAGTACAGAGGGTTTCCAAATGTCCTGTACTTAGTTCTGTTATTAACATCTTACATTAGTGTAGTACATTTGTTACAATTAATGAATAAGTATTGCTATGTTGCTAAGTCTAAACTTTTAAAATATTTTCCTAGTTTTTCATAATGTTCTTTATTTTCCAGAATTTCATCCAAAATATCACATTTCATTTAGTTGTTATTTCCCCTTAAAATTCTTTTGGCCATGATAGTTTCTCAAACTTTCTTTGTTTTTGATGACTTTGACAGTTTTGAAGAATCCTGGTGCTGTGTTCTAAATGTTTGTGCCCGCCCCCCACACCCCCAAATTCACACGTGGAAACCTAGTCCCCATCCCCAGTGTGATAGCATTAGGAGGTGAGAGCTTTGGGAAGTGATCAGAGATGAATGCCCTTATAGAAGAAGTCCCAGAGAGCTGCCATGTTACTCCCACCGTGGGAGGATACAAGATAATGTCATCTATGAGTCAAAGAGCAAGTCCTCACCAGACGCAAAATCTGCTGGTGCCTTGATCCTGGACTTTGCAGCCTCCAGAACTGTAAGAAATACATTTTTGTTGTTTATAAGTTACTTAGTCTAAGGCTTTTTGTTGTGGCAACCTGAACAGATAAAGACAACTGGTCAGGTATTTTATAGGATATGCCCCTCAATTGAGATTTGTCTGAATTTTTTTGTTGGTTTGTTTGTTTTTTCATGATTAGACTGGAGTCATAGGTTTTCAGGAGGAAGACCACAGAGGTAAAGTGCCATTTTCCTTACCTCATATCAAGGGTACATGTTATTAAAGGGGATTATTTCTGCCTGTGTTAACCTTAATCAGCTGAGTGTACACTATGTTTTGAACACATTTGTTACAAATATAAGTTGCAATATCTTTCAACTAATTTGTTAGAAAAACTGACTTGCATGATGTAAGATGACACTTTAATAACTCCATTTTATATCCAAACTTTGGCATATTATCTGGATGGGATAGTAAGCATAGTCGATGATTCTTTTTTTTCCATTTTTGAAGTATCAGAGTTTTTCCATTATGATAGCCATGTAAAGTAAATATTAAAACTGTCTGAACTTAGATACAAATACCCAAATTGCTGTCTGATAAAAGATTCAACAAAGACTTTTTTTCAAAAAAAAAGGCATATTCAATCATATTCAAAATTATAAAATGGGTTTCCTTAATAAACAAATTAAACAAAAGTACAAAGATAAAATTAAGTATATTTTAATTAATACAATAAAAACAAAATATAGTTGCTTTTGCTCTTATTTATTCTTTTTTTTCAGATTACAGGGTTTTTATTTGTTAAGCAGTGTTATTCCCTGAAAGAATACAGCACATAATGTGTCTTAAAAGAAGCTTGCTTAGATTTACCTTTTATTTGTATTTATTTACTTTTAACCTCATATCTTACAAACCCATAAATAGGAACACATATTATGTATCCACAAAAATGAAAGATAAAACATTTTTTAAAAGCTCCTCATTCCTTTCAAACGTCTCTTTTGCAATGCCTCTGAAGTGCTGAAGCAACCCATGATTCAGGGTCTTCTATTAAAAACATTGTATTTGGGGACTTGAAAAAACTAATGTAATCACCCAAAGTCCTTGCAAAATGGAAAACCAATGATCAGAGGAGGGTCATAACTTTTAGAAACAGAGCTAGGGTTATATCCCACTCTTTGGATTCAGCTAGATGTAGGCTCTTGCCTCAAATCTGACATTTTAATGACCTTAGCTCAGATATTTAATTTGGACGAGCTGCAATTGCTTTATGAACAAAGTGGGTTTAGCATATAGTTAATACCATGATAAAGCCTAAATTATTAGCTCATGCTTACACTCAATAAATGTTATGTCCCCTCTTTTTTTCTTCCATATTCTCTGCCATTCAACCACTCCACAATAGAAATGACAAAATTATTTATTTGAGAAAAAAAGTACCATTATGCTTTTAAATCATGTACCAATAACTTTTGTTTCTCTCCTTGACTTTGCTATTTGAGATTATTTTATGAAAGTGAACGTGACTTTGCTTTAGTTACACTGTAAGTATTACTAAAGCCTTGCACAGAAACAGAGTGGTCTTGAGGCAAACCTGGTGTAAGTCATTAATCCCTGAAGGCCCTTCTTGGTGATAGCAACAGTAATAAAGTCAATAAGGAATACTTAAATATTCATGTGGGTCATCTACATCTGCCCATGGCTTCAACTCTCTGTTAGGTGTCTGGAAGCCTTTGAACCTCAGCCTCTAGTCCTCAAGGGCTTCTTTTGTACCATTCAAGACTTTAAGTAGAGCCTTAAATCTCCTTAACACCTTCCTCTCCCAGCCAATGCGTTAGAGAAACTTTCTAATATCGCTAATGTCTAGATTACCTCATCTTCCCCTTTTATTCTTTCAGTTAACTCAAAATTCTCTAGCATTTTCCAATATGAAACACTCTCTGTCTCTGTTTAGAATATTCACAATCAGGTCTGTATTTTCTTCCAACCAGTTGTTGTTTGGTACCGTCATTCAACACAGAAGGTGAGATATACGCAATAATTTTTTTTTTTTTTTTTTTTTTTTTTTTTTTTTTTTTTTTTTTTGAGACAGAATCTTACTCTGTCACCCAAGTTGGAGCAAAGTGGAGCAGTCTCAGCTCACTGCAACCTCTGCCTCCTGGCCAGGTTCAAATGATTCTTCTGCTTCAGTCTCCCAAGTAGCTGGGACTACAGACGCAAGCCACCACACCCATCTGATTTCTGTATTTTTAGTAGAGACGGGGTTTCACTATGTTGGCCAGGCTGGTCTCAAACTCCTGAGAGCGATCTGCCCACCTCGGTCTCCCAGAGTGCTGGAATTACAGGTGTGAGCCACTACGCCTGGCCAATAATTTTAAAAAATAGTCATAATACTATTTTGGGGGATCTTAAAACATAAATGTGTAAAATTTTGATAGAAAAGTAACTACTTCTGAGAATCTAAAGATCATACTTTTTGAAGTTTAACTCAAAAAATAATGAAAATATATCAAATTTTGAGCAATCCCCTGAAATTGTAATTGTACTCTAAATTTCTATCAGGGAATAAAAGTGAACAATTCTTAGTTTTGTTAATTGTCTGAGATAATCTCCAGAAAATAACTAATTTTTTAACAAGAAGGGAAAACGCGAAAATCAACAGAAAAATATTAGTAGGAAGCAGAAAAGTACAAAAAGCAAAAATTAAAAATAATAATTTCTCTCTTATTTGTTTTTTTTGCTTTTAAAATCAGTGATTTTCATTGATGAATAACTGAAAAATGAGGGTCTGTGTGTGTCTGTAGGAGTTGGTATTTTTGTTTTGCTAATTTGGTTATAATAATATTTTAATCTCTGAAAACTCTAGCAACAGATCAACTTACATGTAACATTGTAGGATTGTTTTCAGAAAGAGTTAATAAAAGATGATTTAAAATATATTGCTTTAGGTAGTTTCATTATTAAAAAGCACTAGCTTCAAATTGGTGGGGTATCTTTGTATGTTAGATAGTGGAACTTAAATTCTTACTTCAATCAGAAATAAAAATTCATATATATATATATATATATATATATATATTTATCTCATCTAAAAGTGAAACAAATGGATATTCTATTACAATATATGATCCCAGAGAGTCAAGTATGTCAGCCAAATTCTTTCTGCAGAGGCTGCAATTGTAGCATCCTGAGACCCTCTTTAAATACAGAAAATTATTCCAACCTCTCTCACTTTTCTTGAGTGTTAGCCACAGGTTGATAAAACAAGTCCTCCAAGCTGTTTTCTCTATGCCCAAATCCAGATCAATGCTCCAACTGATAGGATAGCATCTCTGCTGCATATTTGCAGATTGTTAGTCTGGGTGCCTTGTCATTGTATTCTGTGAGTTGTGTGTGAGACATTTACAATTTATGATTAATTCAGTAATTAGTTTAGTAGAATAGCGATCATCTTTTCCAGTTCTGAGAACATCATAAGTATCTTACTTTTACTTGCATATTTTAATGCATTTCCCACATAGCTATTGGTTGATGTCTCCATGTTGGTGCTACTTAAAGATGCTTAATATGTGTTCACTGATGGTAGAAAGATGGAAACAGATTTGTTTTCTGTAATACATTTGTCTTCCACTAAAAGCATTGATATGAAGAAGAAAGAAGGGAAGATATTAATTGAGACATTGCTTTATCATTCGCAGTACACTCCCTTGCATTTCTGTGCCATACAGAGATCTCCGACTCACTCGTGAATTAGCAACACCTCTCTCGGAGGAAAATGTGGCCACTTCTGTTCTTCCAAGTGGTTTCTCTGATGTCATCTTTGTCGAAACCCTTCCATCAGCCTAAGAGCTCCCCTCCTGTATTCCATTTCTACCTTTGAATTTACAGATATGGAGCCACTAAATCTCTACTTCTTGTTCCACTCATATGATGAAGCTGTAACTATTCTGGACATTCCAATGTCCTTTTAGGAATACAGCAGAATATTTAAATTATTTGCCATTTATTGGTTTCAAGTACATGGTAAGAGAGATTTAGGAGACTTTTTGAAGCAGCATATCATTTTCTTTGTGTGCATAGTAATCTTTTTTCTTTTCTTGGTTACTTCCTGTGTTTATAGAAAAATGGTTATTTTATTTGGGTAATGATTAGCCTTAATATAAAAAAAGAAACTGAAAATACAGGAATTTAAAATGTTTAGTAAGAATAATTATATTATAGTTAGAAAGGAAAATCTGTTAAGTGTAATGAAAAGTTGCACTAACAATTTGTGCTTAAAGTTTGCATTGTGATTTTCAGCCTCTCGTGTGTGCAGAAGACTCAAGTATGGGTTTACTGTATTATAAACAAAATGAAATCAACCTGGAAAAGATTAATACCTATGTGCTCGGAATATTCCCTCCTAACCCAGGTATCTAGAAGCTGTATCAACTGGGAGAATTCAGTGAGCAGATAGCTTGGTTATCTAGTTTCAGAAGATTAAATTTAATAGTTCTGCTATGAGAATATCATGGAAAGGCTTCAGAGCTTTCTTTATTTTCTTTCTTGGTCAGGTCATAGCATCTTTATTCCCTCATGATCTTTTTTTAATCTTTAATTCTTTTTCATCTTGAGTTCCATTTTAGCTTCAAAGGCTGATTCTTATTCCAAATATGTTTACCAAGTACCATTCATCAAAACGACCACAAACCTTTCCCATGTAAGCGACTCTATAGCTTAACCAAGAAGACAAACAGTAAAATGATTATTTGCTTACAGTTAGTTTGAAAGACACTTTGCTTGTCTCAGCTGAGCACATTTGCTGATGCATGAGGCTGGCAGAGGCTGTGGTGTGTGGTTTTACCAGCAGCAGCACCCATTCTAAGCCAATAGTCTGTGTCTTTGATCATTTGCTCCAAGTTTTGGAGTATCACTGGAGACTGCCTTGAGGTGTGCTCTTTGGATTATAGTGCTAGCATGAAAACAATATTTTGATCTGCCTGTCAATTGGTGGGACTTCTCCCCTCCCCATAATAAGCTGGGACTATGACAAATTCCTGCCCTGCGTCAAACATCCAAATCTCCACATTCTTTGTAGTGAACCTCAGAGAGGATCTGTGGTCAGATTTGGAATAACTACAAGCTTTATCATGCCCTGAAGGCACAAGTCAAAGGAGGACAGGGCAGGAGCTTGCCCATAATGAGGAAGCTTGAGGAGCACAGGAGGGGAACTTGTATTCACATGGCTCTGGGTTTCTCCTTGAAGATAGTGAGGTTGTCTGTGGGGTCAGAGAGAAAAGTTGACATATCAGACAAAGAGATGGCAGGTGGTTCCTGCTTCCTCTGTGCATTTCTGAGTGCCCTTTGCCCTCTGCCTCCAGGGACCCTAAGGACTGAAGGGCTGGGGAGGGGGCCGTGCACTTAGCATTTGCTGGCTCTCCTAGTTGGCCAAGGCTTTGCTAATGCTTTGACTTTCTAGACTTCAAACTGTAGGGATCTCCTGCATGTGCCTACTCTTCCTTGATCTTGGACACAGTCCCCAGGATTAACCTTGCATTCTCCTGACCTTGAATATCTTCCAGACACCTCCTGAGCCAAGCTAGCTATTTAGCCTTGGCTTTCCTTGCATGCTTGTTGCTACATAACTCAATGATAATGATGATGAAATTTATGATATCTTAGTAGTAGTAGTAGTACAGTGATATCTTCTTCTATTGAACTATTACTATGTTCCAGACACTATTCTAGGTGCTAAACAGGTATTAGCCATTAATTATTTCCAAAAAAATATTTTGATGTTGCTATTACCACCACTTTCCCAATGACAAAATAAAGTATAAATTAGGCTAGGTAACCAGTCCAAGGTTATACGATGAGTAGGAGGTGAAGATGAGATTTGACCCCAGATATCTTGGGTCCAGAGTTAAGGCTTATTTACTCAGTGTTTTATTTCATTCCTTTATGGGAATTTTATTTGATTGACTCATTTACCTAACAGTTGTTAATTATTTTCTGTGTGCCTATGACATGTAAATACAAATGACCTCTACTTTCAAAGACTTTGTATTTTAGTTTGAGAAAAACAAGCTGCTTTCATGGAAATTTTAATACTCCGTTAGGTACCCAATTTATTTTTTTTTTTCTTGGAACACCACTTAACACTCTGCTTTGGATGAGATATTTAATGTCTATAAACCTAATTTTCTAGTCTGTAAAATGGACTTCTCACACACTTTGGCTTTAAATGAAACAACGTACATGAAAGCACTTTACAAACTGAAAAGCTATACATATGCCATATGCTGTAGTAATGACACTGTGGCTTTTTATGTGTAGTCCGAAAACACATAAGCTACTTCTCCTCTTCAACAGTAGAGTTTATCTTTTTAGCCATTCATTCCAAACATATTTTTTGAGTCCAACATATTGCTAGAGCTTTACTGTACCCTTTAGTTTAATCTTCATAGCAACACTGTCTATGTTCTCCCATTTTTAAGATACTGTCGCTGAGAATCAGGAAGGTTAATTAATTCATACAGAGGTATGCTACCAGTAAAGGAAAGAGCCAATGAATCCACTTTATTTATTTATTTTTTAATTTTGAAGCTGTGTTTTTTCCCACCATGTAAGACATCTTCTTTTTGTCAGATTAGCAGTAAAGCTTCCTTTCCTCGGGGATCTCCCATTATCCAAAACATGAAGTGATCATACCATGACTAGAATATATACGTTAAGAAAACAAGGCAGAGAGGGTGACTAAATGCTGCTTTAAGTGCAGACTTTAGAAGAGAGGTGAGAGTTTATTTAGCTCTTTGCTGTAGCCAGGGTTCTTGGTTCTAGAAAGAACCAAAGCTTAGGATGGAGATGGATCCAAGAGTGTGACGAGGGGCAGACACCAGGGGTGCTCAGGGAGTCAAGCTCAGGGAGCCCCTTGTGGCGATAGAGACAATGAAGGGTAACTCCATCAGGGCTACTGTGGACAGAGCTCAGTGATGGAAAATGACCTCCTATGGTTTCCGCTTTCTTTTCATGTCCCTCTCAAGGTTTAAGGCCTCTAGAAATGAGGCCTGAGGTTCTAAGCTCATGACATGAGCTCATGTTTAGTATATCCCCCCTCAGGGACAGGCGGGTGCAGACTCTCAAGGGTTCCACAGTGAGGGATGAGAGCCTGTTGTTTGCTTACAAAGAGACTGTATGAAATGAGGGAGACTTAATTCTTCAAGAAGGGTCTGGGTGCTCTTAGCAAGATTACTGATGCCAGGGCACAGGAAATCAACAAATGTCCATCACTGCTTTAAGGAAAATGAACAAGAGCTTCCTAGTGAAAGAGGAACACCATGGCCTTCTGAGAAGGGTCAGAAAGTGGAAGCCTCACTGAAGCACAAAAGAACATGTTTCATTTATTGGGAGAAAAAAATGAGTACCACTAAAGGATCATGCGCTTGGCAAAGTGGGTAGGTTTCAAGTCTGGGAAGGTCGTTTGAATTTGGGAGATAGGAACCTGTATTCTAACATACTTCAGGGACTATTGTGACAGGCCGTGAGAAACGTTTAGGGGTAGAGCATTTACATGCCATTGTTTCCTTGCAATTGGTTGTTAAAGACCCCTGTCTCTCTTGGCAGTGTTGAAGAGCAGACAATGAAGCCAGCCCAAATGTGTAAGCCCAGCCTATAGATGTCATCTTTTCTGGTGAATTATCCCTAATAGCTAGAGGATTTGTGACGTCCTCCAAGGGAGCATAGAGCAGATCTCAGAGGAAGCTACCACGCACAGACATGCACATTCTTTTCAGTCTTCTGCACCTTCTTATAATTTATGTGAACTTTGAAATTTTCTTCCTGGTGTGTCCATAAAAGATACATGGAATTGTTGAATTAGAGGGACAATGGATGACTCACGTAATATCCATTTCCTCCTTCCTTTTACTTGTAAACCCTTAATTTTGTCCCTGTGCCCACCCTCTCCACACAGATGTATACACAGCAAGGATGATGCTGTGTCCAGTTTCAGGGTGATTCAATAAGCCAGTCATGGGAGTCCCATGACTGTTGTCACCCACGTATTTAGGAGGGACCCAGTGACTTTGAGGGGTGGTACTGGAAAATTGTTCCTTGTTCTTGAAAGAGAGACAGTCATGTATCAGTCTTCTTTTCTGGGCATTTTTGTGTCTGCCATCCTCAGAGCTGTTGTTATTCTTTGATACTGGGGAGGCAGACTGAGGAGAGGCTCCTAGGGTGAACATAACAGAGCAAAAATTAGACAGAATCTGGAGGTTTGATTCTTCATGACACCCTTGAATCTCTGTATTCAAGCCTGGGAACCTCTGGCCATGTGATCTGCTGCCATGTGAGATGAACTGCTCTCTCGAGGCAGTGAGCCCAGGCCTTCAGGTACCAGTTCAGGAGAAAGCATCCTGACAACTTTGCCTCCAAATCCTTCAGTAAAGCAGGGGCTGCGGGAAGGTGCACAACCTTAATCTCATGAATTTCTGTTTCCCTATCTTCACAACACTTCTGTGGACCCTGAGATAATTCAACCCTCCATTTGAGAAATTCAGAGCACCACCTTCTTTATGGCAATAGGTAATTTGAACTTAATGCATATACTTACAATAAATTATGTAAAATATAAACATCAAACATGCTTTCATGGGATACACATAATACATTCTCTTTCTCTTCTGTATAAATATGAGTATAATTGGGTAGGAGCTCTCTGTCTAGTGACCAGGCTTAATTTCAACTTGGGGGGATTATATTCAATTTACCTGCAAAGGAAAAATGTGTTTTGTGTGAATAAACATGTGTTTTATGTGAATAAACGTGTTTTGTGAGAGCTAGTTATTTTCCCAAAGTCTAAAAATGTGTAAAGTACATTCTCTACACAATGTAAGCAAGTTGTTATATGTGTGACATCTGAAATCCGTGTTTCACTGTACTGCTCAGTTCAGCATCTATGCTAATTTTCCAACGAGGGCTTTGATATGTGATGGGGAAAGGAAGGGCCACTGGGGCTCCGTGGAGGCAGCTATGGAAGGCAAGGAAGGTTTTCTCACTTTCTTTTTCATTGTCCTGTGCCAGGACAGCACACTTTTTTTCTCTCTCTCAATTGCTTTCTTAAAAAATAAATAAGATACTTACTTGCATTATGCAATAGAATAAATTTTCTTCTGTGAGTTATGAAATTTGGCATGATGAGGAAATTGTAATATGGTCATTTTATGGACATCAATACATATTAATTCTGACATTCAGACATTTCATAGCGCTTCCTTACTTTTTTTTGTTTTGAGATGAAGTTCGCTCTTGTTGCCCAGGCTGCCATCTTGGCTCACCACAACCTCCACCTCCTGGGTTCAAGCGATTCTCCTGCCTCAGCCTCCTAAGTAGCTGGGATTACAGGCTCCCGCCACCATGCCTGGCTAATTTTTTTTTTTTTTTTTTTTTTTTTTTTTTAGTAGAGATGGGGTTTCTTCATGTTGATCAGGCTGGTATCGAACTTCCCATCTCAGGTGATCTGCCCACCTTGGCCTCTCAAAGTGCTGGGATTGCAGGCATGAGCAACTGTGTCCGGTCTGGCTTCCTTATGTTTTTATATTTGCTTAGGAGTTAGGTTATAAATAGAGCACCAGTAATTTTGGAAGGTGGTAAAGAAACAATTTGAATTGAACCCTAAGTCAGTATTTGAAGACCAAACATGAAAGTAAATAGAGTTTTACCTAGTCTCTAGAAATTCTGTTTGAGATTTTTTTCTTAATATTATTTTATGTGTGAATGGAATGAATTTTTCTTATTATTTTTATGTTTGAAATTCATTTATAGAGTACGAAGCATATGGGTTTCTGTTTAATAAGAAATCGATATTTTCATCAACACTTTTTTTGGTAACTCTCCTTTAAGTAATATTTTTAGATATGACAGATGGAACATAATCAAGAATGAATAATTTCTGTTCATGTGTGGCCGGAATTAAGCTCCAGTTAGAAATTTCAAACGTCTGGAATTCACAAGGTACCTTCCCAGCTTCATTCCCCACTTGTACCTCTGTTTATGGCTCTCTTCCATTTTTACCTCTAAAATATTGGGTGTTTGTTTGTTTTGTAGCTTTAGTTAGTAGAAGGAACACTGGTCTTTGAGTCTGAATTCTAGTCCTGTCACATTCTGGTTTTGATCCTAAGATGATGTTTGAGTCTGAGTTTCTTCCTTAGGGGAAAAGATATGCTGCAGCTTCACAAGGTGGTTAGGGTTGGTTAGGGGATCAGCTCACAAAACCTATGGACAGGAACAGAATAGAGCATTTAGCACAAGGGCGGCCATAGCATGAATATTCACTGAATATATTTTCCTAAATGTGGAATCAAGAATCGGCAACCTAAAAGAGCTAATGAATTCTCCAATCCATCATCCTGATTTTACAGACAAGAAGACTCCACCCCTGAGAAGAGGAGTGGAACACCAGAGACCCCAAAGGAACCAGTGACAGAGCAGGGGCTAAGGGCCAGTCCACAGTGCATTTGCATTTACCCCAGGAATCCATCAAAATGCCAATTGCAAATTAGCCTTTCAAAGCATTAAGCAACTTAATTATTTTCCAAAATTTAATCTGATGGTCTGTCGCCAACTCACTGCTGAATCTAGGCATTTTCTGTTTCATAGAGTATAATTATTTGTGTACCTTGGGTTCATTGCTGAGAGAAGCATTATTGTTTTGGGGAGAAAGGAAAGGTTTCAGATGAGCCAGACATACTCCATGCATATGGAATTACTTCTACTTTCTATTAGTATCTTCTTCAAATACCCCTACCTTGTTCAGTACCAGTTTAAACAGCACAATTGCTTTTTTCCTGGTTTCAAACTGGAGAAACTTGGAAAAAGAAACTTTAAGAAAATGTTAAGAAACACTCAACTTGAAAGACAGTTGGATGGTATTGGGATTACTACTGATATGGGTGTCTTAGATCCACTCTTTACTAACTTGATGATTGTAAAGGTCAGTAAACTTTGCTAAACTGTGGTCTCTTCATCAATATGAGGAGATTGAATATAGTAGCTGTTTCTATTTTGAGTCTGCAATACAGTATCCCTTAAGTTTTGAAAATTAGACCAGTTCTAGATCCTTCAGGCATCGCTACACTGTCTTCCACAGTGGTTGAACTCCTTTGCACTCCCACCAACAGTGTAAAAGTGTTCCTATTTCTCCACAGCCTCACCAGCCTCTGTTGTTTCCTGACTTTTTAATAATTGTCATTCTAATTAGCATGACATGGTATCTCATTGTGGTTTTGATTTACGTTTCTCTAATGACCAGTGATGATGGGCTTTTTCTCATATGTTAGTTGGCCGCTTTGACCCAACAGTTCCATTACTGGGGATATACCCAAAGGTTTATAAATCTACTATAAAGACACATGCACACGTATGTTTATTGCAGCACTATTTACAATAGCAAAGACTTGGAACCAACCCAAATGCCCATCAGTGATAGACTAGATGAAGAAAATGTGGCACATATATAGTACGGAATTCTATGCAGCCATAAAAAAAAGAATGACTTCATGTCCTTTGCAGGGACATGGATGAAGCTGGAAGCCATTATTCTCAGTGAACTAACACAGAAACAGAAAACCAAACATCACATGTTCTCATTCATAAATGGGAGTTGAACAATGAGAACACATGTGCAGGGGCCATTGAAAACAATATGCTAAGAATAGATAAGGCTCAAGGACAGTATCTCTAGCTAGTTGCACTTTCAATGAACTCCAGTAGTCAAGGACAGTATCTCTAGTTGAACTTTTAATGAACTCTAGTAGGCGCCAAGAAGGCAGACAAATAAGAAAGAGCTTAGAGACAAGGAACTAAGCAGAAGGTTACATCTGGGTGCAGAAAGTTTGTTTTGCATTGTGTTATTTTTGCTGACATGGGATTTATGGAGTATAAATAAAGTGAGGTGGAGGCTCTAGGCACGGCCACCATGTTCTCTGTTTGTCTTTGTCTCTTGTGTCTGTTCATTCTCCACCACCACCACCGCGGTCCTCAATAAGTGGCGAGCGAGCAGGGTCCGCACGGGTGAGTAGCGGGGAACAAGAAGGGGAACCCCCCTAG
The DNA here is from genome assembly GCF_007565055.1 of Rhinopithecus roxellana. Classification (NCBI taxonomy): domain Eukaryota; kingdom Metazoa; phylum Chordata; class Mammalia; order Primates; family Cercopithecidae; genus Rhinopithecus; species Rhinopithecus roxellana. The sequence continues at coordinate 43,255,123 of NC_044557.1, forward strand.
GAGCGGGTAAAACCCGGGGATTGTTAAGGGGAACCTTCTTAAGCTTTCATTATGGGGAATTCCAGTTCCTTGGCCTCAGAATATTTAAGATTATTACAAGGGCTTTTACTTTCGATTGGGGTTGATGCAAAAGACAGAACTTTGCGGAAATTGTTTGCTCATGTGGAACAACATTGCTCTTGGTTTCAATATCAAACTGAAGTACAATTAAATAAGCGAGAGTGGCAACAGGTTGTTAAGACCTTTCGTCAAGCGCACCAGCGCGGTGATGTAATGTCGGCACCTTTATGGGCCCTTTGTGCTTCTATTACCCAAGCTTTGGAGCTCTTAGAGACAGACTCTGAAAAAGGGGAAAATGGGGATGAGGAGTCTTCGAAGTCTCCGATAGCCATTTCCCCTCCTTTAGATAATCCTGTAACTGGAAGAGAAGGTCCTTTGTGTGATAATGTGTCTCATGAAAAAGAATCAGAAATTCAAAAGGAGCTTCAGCTGGTTGTTCAATTGTTACAACAAATTTTACAATTGCAGTTATCTCCCCCTCAACCTTCTCCTCCACCCACTCCTGTTTTTACTTTTCCCGTGGTTCATCCACCCCCATCAGTACCTAAGGCGGTGGAGGAGGATAGTTTTCCACCACCAACACCGCCAGTGGAAATGCTGCCTCGTTCAGGCACGGTTTTTGCTGTCCCCGCTTCTACTGCTAAAGCTGTAATTGAGGTATTGGATTCTCAAGAAGATGAGGATCCTCCACAATTGTTCCCCATTATTAGGCAACCTTTTGGCCCTGATGCTCAATATCCTCAAGGAGGTGTGAATATGCAGTATAATGTCCTTCAATTTAAGTTCCTTAAAGAAATGAAAGCAGCTGTTGCTAATTATGGCCCTCAATCTCCTTTTGTCATGGGGCTTTTAGATTCTTTCTCTTCTGAGAATTTGTTTTTGCCTCTTGATTGGGAGACCTTGGGGAAGGCTGTTTTGGACTGCTCTCAGTGGCTTCAGCTACGCAGTTGGTGGCTGAAAGATGCCAAAGAACAGGCTCGCCGTAATGCCGCTAGAAATCCTCCAGGGCCAACAGAGGAGCAATTAACAGGTACTGGTCAGTTTGCTACCGTAGCGGCTCAATCTGGACTCAATGACGTGGCATTATCACAAGTTAAAGGACTGTTTTTAAAGGCTTGGTGTAAAGTAAAACCATCGGGGAAAACTGCCTTGTCTTTTGTTAAGGTTTTGCAGGGTGCCAATGAACCTTATCCTGATTTTGTTGCTTGGCTCTAAGATGCTGTCATAAAGACTGTGGGTAGTGGGGCTACAGGAAAAATCCTAGTAACCACACTAGCTTTTGAGAATGCTAATCAGAAATGTCAGAGGTTGTTGCGTCCTCTAAAGGCTACTGGAAACTTACAAATAGAAGATTTTATTAGAGCCTGTGCAGGAGTGGGAGGGGCTGCCTATAACGCTCAGTTGTTTGCTGGAGCTTTATCTAAGGCACTCATGGGAAAAAAGGGAGTTTGTTTTCAATGGGGAAAGACTGGTCATTTTAAAAAGGAGTGCCGTAAACTATCTAATAAGAGCAACTCCTCAAGAATAGGATCTAAAAAGCTTCCCACTGAGCCCTGTGGTCGTTGCGGCAAAGGGCGACACTGGACTAATGAATGTCACTCTAAGGTGGACAAAGATGGTAATCTTTTAACCTCCAGATCGGGAAACTTGCAAAGGGGCCCTTCAGCTTGGGGCCCCAACAACAATACAAGCCCTCTTCATTTGCAATTTCCAGTCAGTTCTGGGGTCCAGCATCAGCAAGCCAGTCAATCAATGTTAACTCCCAATTTTCAGTAGCTCAGCTTTTCTCTGCTACTTCTGGTAGCGCTGCTGCTGATGTTTCCATTTTGCAGGCCATCGAACTCACCCCAGAAATGGGGATTGTTAAATTGCCTACAGGTGTTTTTGGGCCATTACCGTCACATACTGTTGGACTGCTTATAGGACGCAGCAGTAGCATTCTACAGGGTTTACAAGTTCATTTCGGTGTTATAGATTCTGATTATAAAGGGGAAATTCAAATTATGGCACAGGCTCATAAGCCCATATCCTTAAAAGAGGGGCAACGAATTACACAATTCCTTTTACTATCCCATTTTCAATTTCCTTCACGGAGGCAAGAAAGAACCAGAGGTTTTGGAAGCATGAGTAAACATATTTTTTGGGAAACCTTAGTAACTCAACAAAAACCCTTATTTCCCCTCGAAGTAGAGGGAAAAATTTTTCAGGGCTTGATCGACACTGGAGCTGATGTTTCCATTATTGCCTCCGACCAATGGCCTTTACAGTGGCTTAAACAGCCTGTTGCTGTTTCTCTTACCGAATGAGGTTCCACCTCTGAGGTGTATCAAAGTTCTCAATCCTTAAGTTGTTGAGGGCCAGATGGTCAAACGGCCCAAGTCCAGTTTTATATTATTCTTATTGCCCTAAACTTATGGGGGCAAGATTTATGACAACAATTTGGAGCTTTTGTTTCTATTCCTCATGTCTCTAATTCTGCCAAGAATATGATGTTCCGCATGGGCTACAATCCCCTTGAAAAATCTTTAAACATATAGCCACTGTTTAGCAGCCTCAAGCCCTTCCTTTGATGTGGAAAACTAATGTTCCTATATGGATTTATAGAGCCTAATACTTCTCCATGGAATTCCCCTGTCTTTGTGATAAAGAAAAAAAAAATTCAAGTGGATTTTCCTATTCAATATTTAGGTTATACCTTGGGAGCACAAAATATTCGACCCCAAAAGATTCAAATTCGATGTGATCATTTAAAAACATTAAATGACTTTCAAAAGCTTTTAGGAGACATTAATTGGATGCGTCCTGTTTTAGGAATACCAACGTATCAATTACAACATCTTTTTTCTATTCTAGAAGGAGACAGTCACTTGGACAGCCCACGTCATTTAACTCCTTTGGCTTTACAGGAACTCCAGCTGGTAGAAGAGCAGCTTCAAAAAGCCCATTTACATTATATCCTTCCTGACGTTCCCCTTTCCTTGTGTTTATTTCACACTTTACATTCTCCCACAGGAATGATTCATCAAACAAATCGGCCATTAAAATGGATTTTTTTATCCAACAAAACATCTAAACGCTTGACTACTTATATCGACTGTTTAGCTAAACTGATCATCAAAGGACAGCATCGCTGTCGACAACTCTGGGGAGGAGATCCTTCCTTCATTATCTCTCAATTCACTCATAGTCAGATTACTTATCTTCTTGCCACTTCTGATTCTTGACAAATTGCTTGCGCCTCATTTGTAAGACAATTTTCTACCCAATATCCTAAATCTCCGACAGGCAGCATTCTGTATTGCCCTTCTCACCAATATCTATATTTCCTGTTCAAGGTCCTACTTTTTTCACTAATGCTAGTAGTAATAGTAAAGCTGGATATTGGAGTGTTCATCAATCTCGAGTTACAGTTTATTCTTATCCCTCGGTACAACAGGGAGAATTGTTTGCTATTCTCATGGTTTTACTTGATTTCACTACCACCAGTTGTAACATTGTTAGTGATTCTCAATACACCATTTGTGTTACTTCTTGTATTTCTCAGGCCACTCTACCTCTTTGTGCTACTTCTTCTCTTCAAAAACTCCTTTATTCATCACTCATCTTCATTCTTATTCTCGACTTCCTGGACCATTAGTTCATAATAATACTCAGATTGATTCACTTTTAATCGGCCACTTGCAGGCTACAGAACAAGAGCATACTCTGCATCACACTAATAGTTCTGGCCTTCAACGACGGTTTCATTTAACTCATAAACAAGCTCGTTCTCTTATTCAAGCTTGTCCTTCTTGTGCTCCTTTAAGCATTCCATCTTTCCATCCTGGGGTTAATCTGCAAGATACTCAAGTTAATCAGATTTGGCAAATGGATGTCACATATGTCCCTTCTTTTGGACGATTAAAATATGTTCATCATACCATTGATACTTTCTCTCATTTTCAATGGGCAACTCCGTTGCCATCTGAAAAAGCTGATTCTGTTATTACTCATCTCTTAACTTGTTTTGCCATCATGGGCATTCCTCTTATACTTAAAACTGATAATGCCCCTGCCTATGTCTCTCGTAAATTACAAATTTTCTTACAGCAATACAATATTCAACATCTCACCGACATCCCGGACAACAATCAAGGTCAAGCCATTATTGAGCGTGCAAATTTAACCTTAAAAACGCAGCTGCAAAAACAAAAAGGGGGAAATGAGTCCCCCAGAAACCAGATACTGAAGGTTCTTTTTACCTTAAATTTTTTGAATCAATGGAGACAATTGCAGGACTCTGCTGCCGTAACTCATCATTCCTCACCTTCCTTGGTGATAGTCCCCGCCGACAATTTAAGGGTTTGGTATCCTAATGAAGAAGGTAAGTATGCTCAAGGGCAAGTTCTAAAACAGGGATGGGGCTATGCTCTTGTCCTTACAGAGAGCAGACCTGAGTGGTTTCCTACAAGGCGATTGAAACCCTGTTGAAAAGAAAACTGGACTCAGCATGCACCTCTTCTTTTGTTAGATGTGCCTCAGCGGGGGACTTATTTCCCTTAGTGAGGCTTTATATGAATATTGGACTTATATTCCCTTTCCACCCTTGTATCAGGGAGTCGCCTGGGGGGAGGCGAAAATTAAGGTTTTCACCAATGACACTACTTGGATGCCGTACCCCTATATGGATAATGACAACATAGAACAGGAAATGGGAATAATAAACAGCACATACCAATTTGGAGTGGAAGGACCTCCGATTTGCATGGGAATTAGTCCTCATTGTCTCCGGAAATCACATGAAGCTTGGGCTGTTTGCTATAATCATAGCCATGTGGCTGCTAACACTGTTATTATTGTAACTAGAAGCTTTCAGTATAACCATACTGTATATAGTAATGAGACTATTCCTAGTTCCTTACCTTTTTGTCCTATCCCAGAGGTTTCCCCTAATAGTGAGGTGCTGGAGTGGCAGCACTGTCGGGGAACTAAGCCCCGGATTTTAATAGAGTACAATGGGCTGCAAGTAACTGATTGGAGTGTGCACAGTGATTTTCAAACAAAATTTAGTCACATACCTTTGAAATGGCATTGGGTAAATAAAAATATTGCTGCTGATGGTAATGAGACCTTGGTATGGCATGAAGGAGGCTTGTCGCCACCTATGCCTCATCTTAAACACTCTTTACAAGTACAGAGTCATCTTTGGAAGTTATTAGCTGCAGGTGATGCTATTAGTACTTTTATGGGAAATATGTCCCTTAATCTTTCTAACCCGAAGAGCTCCTTTCATATTCGCTTACATTGGAATACCTCCCAATATATTATTGCTTGTGTCCAAAAGCCTTACCTATTATTAGCGAGGAACTTAATGTGGGATAATGATATGGGGATTGTTAATTGTAAAGATATGTGTACATTTTTGTCTTGCCTCAATCATTCCTGGTGGCGCAGTTTTACGGGGGATATTTATATCCTCAGGGCTCGTAAGGAAATTTGGCTACCTGTCAACCTTACGCAACCGTGGGGGACATCACCTCTTGAGACTTATATTTGGACTTCCCTTCAGCAGGACCCGTTGTGCCCTTGGACTTATAATTGCCTTAGTGATGAGCCTTGTTGCCATTGTCCTCCACTGCGGCTGTGGCAGGGCTTCACGCTACATCAAAGCATACAAAATGCTAAATTTGTACAGCAATGGCATGAGCAATCTCACCGGTTGTGGCTTCAACAACAGAACATTGACTCTCAACTTGCTAAAAGATTGGACAATGTGGAGCAAGTCCTTAACATGGCTTGGAGATCAGCTCACTGTCCTCAGTACGCGGATAACATTACAATGTGATTGGAACTCCACTCAATTTTGCGTAACACCTGTGCCTTTTAATGTTTCTCAGATTTGGACCGAAATCCAAAGATTATTAATAGGCCATAAAAATATTACTTTGGACATCCAAGAACTCACTCAAAACATTTCCGAAGCATTTCGACAACAACTACATGTATTGTCTGGAGCAGCTACCCTGCAAGAGCTGGGTCAACGCTTTGCGGCCCCTGACCCATGGACCCAAATGAAAACATGGATTTCTACCATCTCTGGAAGTATCTTGCTTTGGGCGCTCGGATTGGGTTTACCTTTCATGGTAATCCGATGCTCCCTCCGTCGCATCCAAAAACAAAGGAAAACACAAGAACAAGTATGGGCTACCTTTCTAGGATTGAGGCAAAACAAAAAGGGGGAAATGCAGGGGCCATTGAAAACAATATGCTAAGAATAGATAAGGCTCAAGGACAGTATCTCTAGCTAGTTGCACTTTCCATGAACTCCAGTAGTCAAGGACAGTATCTCTAGTTGAACTTTTAATGAACTCTAGTAGGCGCCAAGAAGGCAGACAAGTAAGAAAGAACTTAGAGACAAGGAACCAAGCAGAAGGTTATATCTGGGTGCAGAAAGTTTGTTTTGCATTGTGTTATTTTTGCTGACGTGGGATTTGTGGAGTATAAATAAAGTGAGGCGGAGGCTCTAAGTGCGGCCGCCATGTTCTCTGTTTGTCTTTGTCTCTTGTGTCTGTTCATTCTCCACCACCACCACCGCGGTCCTCAATACACATGGACACAGGGAGGGAGACATCACACACCAGGGCCTGTTGTGGGGTGGAGGGCAAGGGAAGGGAGAGCATTAGGACAAATACCTAAAGCATGTGGGGCTTAAAACCTAGATGGTGGGTTGATACATGCAGAAAACCACCATGGCACATGTATACCTATGTAACAAACCTGCATGTTCTGTACATGTATCCCAGAATTTAAAATAAAAATAAAAAAGAAAGTAAGATTGGACCTTCATAATACATAGATAGACACATCAAAGAAAGAAAAGGAAATTTACAATGCTAAGTGTGTGGATTGTGTGTGTATGTGTGTGTACCCTGTTTTAGAATAAACGTTGTTGAAAGAAACGTTCATCAGAAGACCAGTTAGTCTGGAATCACAGCAAAGTTGCTGACACAGTGATGGCAGGCCCTTCCAGAATGATATGGTGGACAAGGAACAAAAGCCACACTACTTTGACTATAGTGGTCTCATCTGTAATGCTTCTACTGTTAGATGTCAGGAAGGCCTTGACTCAAGTTATTAAATACCTAGTTTATTTCTCCAGCCAGTAGCAATTCCATACTTATCAAACACAGTGCTAGTGATCATTTGATTTCCCATTTAGTTCTGTGGGTGACTCAGTTATTGCCATGCTAATGCTGTATAAAAAATCCACACCCAAAAACACGTGGCTTATGATAATATTTATTGGTTCTTACTCTCATGTCTGAGGGGTGACTGTGGACTAGTTCTCTTAGGCTGGGCTCAGCTGGGTGGCTCTGCTTCAACTTGCAGAGCTGGTTAGACCTGCTTCTTGCAAAATTGATTCTGGTTGAAGAGGCAGCAGCTTTGCAGGGAAAGCTCTAATAAGGACAACGCAGGGGCACAGCTCACCAACCCAGCTCAGAAACACAGGGTAAGTTCCTGCTAGTGTCACATCTCCTAATGTCCCACTGGTGAAAGAGAGTGAGTGGACTTGGGGCAGGCAAATAGACTTCTCTTAATGAAGGTCAGAGGGGAGGGGTGAATGTTTTGAATAATATGCAATCTTCCACCGTCTGCCTAGAGAAACGATATTCTGGTGACTCAGGCATGAATATCTAATTCTCAGGTGTCACTAGAAAACAGAAGCTTGGTTACTATGAAGTTTGTATTAAAAGTTATCCTTTTGGTGGCACTTAATCATTCTCATCTGCCTCCAATCTCTGTCACCACTAAAGGCCAGACCCCAGACTTGTTATATTCATCCAGGAGCGCATTGCACCCTGTGTATGTGCTGAACACAGAGAATTTAATTCTACCTCTGGAGACAGCTTCCAGACTGAATTTGCAATATGGCTATGTGTTTCCTCTGTGGCTCTGACTCCATTCTGCAGAGACAGGATCTCAGAATACCTGTATGAAAGCAATGAATCACACGGGTGAGTGAACGCTACTATAAAAACAGTAAAAACATGAACATGATTATTTTTAAGAGTGAGATTGAATAGTAAAGAATAAAAAAAGATGTCATTATTTTTGGTAGTATTTATGGAATTTTATAGCTCATAAATTTGCAAGAATCAAGAACTATTTTTATTGTGTTCTCATGTGCCCATCCTGCTGCCAGTGTGAGAAGGGACCACTCTCTTCTGGGGAAGATGAAATTGGGTGGATGGTAGAGTTTGAGTTTAGATTTTCCTGGCAAGCATGTTATGAGATAGTTCTAAAGAAGTGAGTTTTAGTCATCATTTTGCTATTTTATAGGACTGTGAACTCAGGAAACATAATTTAACTTTTCTGGGCCTCAATGACCTTAATGTAAAATGAGGTGCCATTGTATTAAAGGATGTCATATAACCTTCCACTGGTACTGATAGCCTGTGATTTTATTCATCTTGGATTACATGGTCTGGTGCCACATTTTGCAGCTCTTATGAAAGAGAAAGCAAAGTAAATGCTGGCCCAAGGGAATAAGAGGCAACAGCTCGGGTGTTTCTGCTATAGAACATATCTGGGACCTTAGTCGCGAACTGTAGTCAACAGAAGCAGCATTGAGTCTCACCTGCCTCCCAACTGCCTCTGACCTTTCTCCCCTACAAACGTGGGGCACACCAGCGACTGAAGCCTCGGGGATAGGATGGCAAACTCCTGCCCGGAGAGGCTGCTACCTCAGGGAAAACTTGCAGCTCTTTTTAACCTCTCTGCCAACTCGTTAACTATACTTACTTATCTTTATTTTATATATATTAACTCACCTCTATTCCTGTAACTGGCATGTTTTCCATCTTCTGAATGGACATGAAGTAGCGTAAAAGTGTGTATCTAGCAGAGGGTACTGAAGCAGCCATTGATACAAAGTCATACAAAAGTGTTCTTCAGATTTACAGGAGGGGATGCAGTTTTAGGAAGTGCAACTTCCATGGGACTCAGAGGTGGAATTCATGATAGGACGTCATGGTCGACACTTCCATTCTTGTATGTGGAATAAACAGCCTCTTTGGGGAGCCATTTCCAAGGAGAACAAAGAGGTGGGCAATTGAGCTGTGATTAGGATGGAGAAGGAAAAGTCACCTTTTTGGATTTAATGAATAAACCCTTTCCATTGCTGTGTGTTATACTCATTTCCCTCCATTCACTACCCAGCCTCTATCCTATCAAGATCTAGTGTATTTCCTATTATCAACTCACTCTTCACTATGTGTCTGCCTCGGAGAGGAATGAATAAACACGGAATGAATGGGTATGACTTCAGGGGGGAAAAAGGCATATTTGAGCAAATGTGTCCATTTTGGTGAGTCGCAAAACCTGCAACTGACTCTCTGTTCAGGTTTTTCATTCATCCAGTCATTTCGGTATGTGCTGTAAGCCTTACAGTCCATTTTCTATGAAAAATACTTGATAACTGATTAAAGTATGTATTTGTGTGTCATTTGAATTATTCCCTTTGATTTTTTCCTCTTCCTTTCCGTTTCACTTTTGGAATCCTTTGCAATTTCCTCTTAATGTGGAAACTTGTTGGAATAACTGTTTGTTTATATTTTAAAAGACCCAACTGTAGCTCTCTCTAACTCATGTTTTGAACCCATTCGGAGAACTCATCCTTTGGAAATAGCTGCATAGTCGGGTTTCTGCTAACAGCAGAATTTGATTTGCTCCTACACCTTCATGTTTTGTTCAGTGCCCTTTTAAGTTTGGCAAAATTACTTTTAATTATCTCTGCTGCTTCCTTTAATAAGTAGCTTTGAGCAGTTTCCAAGGGCCTCCTCTAATCTTTCTGCATGAGATCACTCTTGCCTTTGGAAAACACATTACAAGGAGACACTGAAGGCAACTTGGCACTATTAAATTTTAGTCACACTTTCAGCCTGGGAGCAGGGGCTTGCTAGGTTAGAGGTAGCACCTGCTTGAAACAGAACCTTGGCTTATTTTGGGAATTTAAGCATGCAGCTGTTGTAATAGTCACAATGGTAAATCCACCCTGTCCCCTCCCCCCAAATTACAGGGTTCATGGTGCTTAAAGTGCAAAAAGAAATGTCAACCTCTTAGGTGCTAAGAGATCGTCTGAATTGTTTCCTCATTTATTTTGGAACCCATTTTATTTTATTTTATTTTATTTTATTTTATTTTATTTTATTTTATTTTATTTTATTTTATTTTATTTTATTTTATTTTTGTTCTAAGATACAGTGATACCACAGGGAGAAACTTTAGAGGCAACTTATTAAAAACAAACAAACAAAAAAACCAAAAGCCAAAAAACACAAAGGAGGTGCTCAGTTTGCAGGTGAGGAAAACACATATTGGCTACCTCAAAGTGACAACTTGCTTAACATGTCAAAATTCCACCTCCCAAAGAACTCAAATGCCCTATTTGAAATTTTATAAGTTTTATACTTTTTTTCATTTACCTTGATAATACTGGTATATTTAAGGAAAAAGAACCCAGCATACTCAATTTAATAAGAAGCTACTGGGTACCAACAATTGGATAAATAATTTACTGAAAAATTTGACTTATTTTATTTGTTCTACTTCAGCATTTTTACTCTGTGTCTAAAAACGTCACTGTATACTCCCTTCTCCTTCAGTGTAAGACAAAGACTAATCTTCTCTCTAAGACCATGCTCTTCGTTTTTAATATTGGCCACTGCCACTGTCCTTTCCTGACACCTCAGGATCCAGAAATTAGCCCTCTCTCTTTCAATCTTTCCTTCCCTCTGGAATCCCTCTTTCCCTCTCTTTCTCTCTCTCTTCTTCCCCCACCCCATCTCCCTGTCTGTCTCTCTCTCTTCCCCTCCTCCAAATACACTTCTCTTCCTTATCCTAAAAAAACCATGGAATAAGCTAACAACATCTAAAAAATGAAAGTCAAATAAGTATTCTCAATTACCCACTCAATATTTTCTGCATTGGCTTTTTTTCTTTTTTCTTCTTTTTTTTTTTTTTTGTGGAATGCTAGAAGATTATATTGAGGCTTAATAGGTGAACCTAAGAGACAAAAATGACTATATATTTTTTTCTAAGCATGTTGTTGAGAATATTATTTATCATAATAAGTGGCATTTTAGAAAAGACCCATATGAGAGAACTATGGTTAGTTACATTGATAATGGTTATGCTGTTTCTAAGTAATTGATTTGTCTTTCTTATGAACAATCTTATGAAAATAGTTCCTTTTTCTTGGTGACAGTTAAATGCTCAGGACTCAGTGTGCAGCTTACCCATATACAAACAAATATACTAAATAACGTGCACTTTTTCATTAGACCCATGCTTAGCTTCATTTTATGATATTACCTTTTCTCTGATTTTTTTAAGACCAAAGTGAATATCAATAAATACATACAGTTTCTCTTTCCCTTCACCATAAAGTGACAGATTACTTCATAGTCATGGCTTAACAATTAGCTTTCTTTCTAACTCCTTTAGATATTTTTATCCCCACAGATCTCGAATTCTATGTTCTCTCTCTCTCTCTCTTTCTCTCTCTCTCAAATTCCTCTATCTATGGTTCCTGTAGTTGTCTGTTTGTTTTTGTTTTTGTTTTTTTTTTCCTCAGTGATTATACCTCTTTCCATATCCTTACTTGTCTTGTTTGGCTTCTGTCTATATTCTGTTATTAATCTCATCCATTTTCATCGTACTAGTTACTTCAATGGGAATAACCTACAGATACTATTCTCAGCCTATGTCTTTTTTCCATAGATCCAGTCCTATATTTCTAGCTATCGCCTAGGTGTCCCCATTTGAGATTCTGATGTTACTCAATTATTGATCAACAGAACTCATTCTCTTCTTTTATTAAATTAAAAAAAAAATAGAGATGGGATCACACTGTGTTGCCAGGCTGGAGCACAGTGGTTATTCACAGGTCTGACCATAGTACACTACAGCCTGGAACTCCTGGGCTCTCGCAATCCTCCGACCTCAACATCCCAAGTATCTGGGACTACAGGCACTCATCGTCATGCCTAGCTCAGAACTCACTATCTCCTCCTGCAAACCTGTGCTTCCTTGTTTGTTTATTTTTGTTAATTTTTCTTAACACTCTTCTCACATTCAGATTTCAGGACCAACTTTGACTTTGCATAAATTCTGCCATTTAGTTATTCCTTTCCCTGCCCAGCTCTCTATTCTTTATCAAAGTGAGAGCCCTCATTAAGTTATACAATGGCTACCACACTACTCTCTCCTTTCTCGTTTACACATTGCTGCCAATTAACCATTATTCACTCATAAATAAATGACAGTTGCATGGCATACTGGGATGGAGCTGGGCATGAGAGTCAGATAGACCTGGGTCTGCGTCCTCACTCTGGTTCTTGCTAGTGCAGCTAAGTCATTTTATCTCACAATATAGCTTTAAGTTTGGTTGCAAAAGCCATGATGGGGTCGGTTATGCCTAGTAACAAATCAGTGCTTAAAACAATTTGTTCTTTTGTATGTTACATACCTGACATGAGATGGTTGGGGATTGTGTCAGGGAAAAGGGAGCACTGTGTTATTTTGCAATGACGATTAAAGGCTGCAGGTCAGAAGCAATGCAGGTCACTTCTGTACCATTTCCTTGGCCAGAGCAAATCACACTACTCTGGTATATTAGTCAGCTTGGGCTGCTGCAACAAAATACCACAGACTTAACAGCAGGAACTTATTTTCTCAGAGTTCTAGAGGCTGAAGGTCTCCAATCAAAGTGCCAACCAATTCCATTGCTGGTGAAGCCATGCTTCTTGGTCATCTCTTCCTCTTCTTAAAGACACAGTTCTGCCCTTATGACCTGGTTTAGCCTTAATTACTGCCTGAAGATCTATCTGCAAATACAGCCACATGGAGGATTAGGGATTCAACACTGAATTTTGAGAGAACACAATTCAGTTCATAGCATTCTGCACTCCCCAGATCCATGTCTTTGTCAGGTGCAGAATATATGAACTCCATCCCTAAAGCTCCAATATTTTAAATCATTAGAGCATCAACTCTAAGGTCTAAAGTCCAAAGTCTCACCTAAATGGTATTTGAATTAGATATGGATGAGAGTCAAGGTACTACTCATCTTGAAGCAAAATTCCTTTCCAGCTGTGAACTTGTGAAACCAGAAGGGTTCTGTGCTTCTGATATGATTTGGCTGTCTCTACCCAAATTTCATCTTGAATTGTAGCTCCCATAATTCCCACATGTTGTGGGAAGGACCCAGTGGGAGATAATTAAATCGTGGGGGTGGTTTCCTCCATACTGTTCTCATGGTAGTGAATCAAGTTTCACGAGATCCGACGGTTTCATAAGGGGTTTCCCTTTTCACTTGGCTCTCGTTATGTTTTGTCTGCCACCATAGGCTTTTGCTCTCCACCATGATCGTGAGACCTCCCTAGCCACGTGGAACTGTGAGTCCATTAAGCCTCTTTTTCTTTATAAATTACCCAGTCTCAGGATACATCTTTATCAGCAATATGAGAATAGACTAACACAGCTTCAAAAATATGATGGTGGAACAAGCATGGAACAAACATTTTTATCCCAAAAGAGAGAAATAGGAAGGATGACAGTTCCAAAGTAGAAGTAACAGCTATCAAGGTAAACTCCATCTGGTCTTAGGGTTCCAGAATACTCCTCTTTGGATGCTCTGCCCTCCAGGCCCACTGGGGTGGTCCTTGACCCCATAGTCATGGGTGATGGTCTAGATGTCCAGGCTCTGCTGAGGGCACCACACCCAGGACTCTAGACAACAGCAACTTGCTATTATGAAGGAGGGATAATGGGCTCACGTTTTGAAACTGAGGGGGCAACTTTGGTGGTTTCTGAATTGCTGTGGAATAATGCATTTCTTTTGTTGGAGAATAGCACACATACACACCTGAATAGCATCATTGTCCTATTGTCTGGTCCTGCAGAAACTAAGAGGGCCAAAAGAAAGGCTTCTGTCATCTCCTTCTGTCTCTGTTCCCTTTGATTCAAACTGGGCATTTCTCTGTTGATATAAATCCATCTCTAGTCCTAGATGCTACTGATATGTGATTAGGCCTATGATTCAACCCATACTAATCTCCATATCAAATGATTGTGTTGACACAACCTTAGCGTTCTCTTCTGTACACACTTTCTCTCCTTTTTTTTCCCTTAATATGGATAGGCTGAGAATTTTCCAAATCTTCAAGTTCTGTTTCTTTTTTGCTTAATAATTTCTTCAATTTTCTCTCTCTTTTTGTGTTTTACTATAAGCAGTGAGGAGAAACAAAGCCACTCAATGAATGCCTTGCTTAGAAATATCCTCAGCTAAGTATCCAACTTCATGGTCTGCCTTTTCTACATCCCACAAAACAGTAGAACATGAACACAATTCAGCCAAGTTCTTTGCCACTTTGTAACAAGGCTCATCTTTGCTCCAATTCTCAATCATGCCTTCCTTCTTCTCTTTCAGAACTCACAAGAAGCACCTTTCATATTCAGTATTTCTACTATCATGATGTTCATGATTTTTCAATATATTTTCTAACAAGATGTGTGCTTTCTGTCCCATGTCTCCTCATTTCTTTCTGAACCATCACCAGAATCACTTTCAATGCTCATATTTCTAACAACAGGCGATCACGGTTGTCTAGGCTTTATCTGGCACACACATCAACTTTCCTCCAGCACCACCCATCACCCAGTTCCAAATCCATTTCCACATTTTTAGACAGTTGTTACAGCAGCACTCCAATTTTAGTACCAAAATCTGTATTAGTCAGCCCAAGCTCCCATCATAAAATACCACAGACTGAGTGGCTTAAACAACAGAAACTTATTTTCTCATAGTTCTGGAAGCTGAAAGTGCGAGATCAAGATGTTGGCCAATTCAGTCCCTGGAGAGAGCTCTCTTCCAGGCATGTAGATAGCCACTTATCCCCATGGGCATTTCTTCTCAGCATGTGTGAAGAGAGAGAGAGAGAAGTTTATCTTGTCTTTTTTTTTTTTTTTTTTTTTTTTTTTGAGATAGAGTCTCACTTTTGTTGCCCAGGCTAGGAGTAAAATGGCATGTTCTCGGCTCACTGCAATCTACACCTCCCTCTTGGGTTCAAGCGATTCTCCTGCCTCAGCCTCCTGAGTACTAGGATTACAGGCACATACTACCACGCCCAGTTAATTTTTGTATTATTAGTAGACACAGGGTTTCACCATGTTGGTGAAACTGGTGTCGAACTCCTGGCCTCAGGTGATCTGCCCGCCTCGGCCTTTGTCCTTTCTTTAAAAGGACACCAGTCTTTTAGATTGTGGCCCCACCATTGCAACCTCATTTAACGTTAATTATCTTTCAAAGCCCTATCTCCAAATATAGCCACATTGCTAGTGATGGCCTCCACACAGAATTTTGAAGAGTCACAATTCAGTCCATAAGACATGGCTAACTTCAAATGGTGGGAAGACTATACTGATGACTTCATCAATCGCAGGCTTAGGCCTATAACTAGAAGGGATATATGCTATGTCTGAGCAGTAGCTATGCAAGCCATTGTGTTCTATTCCCTCGTCTAAAGACTGACATTATTCTGATAGAATCTTCCCCTTCAGCCTAGAATAGAATGATGTGGAACAGCATTTCTGCTGAAGGAATTGGTATATAAATATAAAATAAACGTCTGTTATTCTAAGTTATTAAGCTTCGGGGATCATTTCTTATTACAACACGACCTAGAAAAAGTTGACGAAGAATTTTTAACAATTCTTGATCGTGCTTATAGTTATAGATGTGGCTATTATTGTGCAGCCAGAATGGAGGTGTTATAATCTGTATGATTCTGCAAGGAATTTTGTAGCAGTTACCAGATTAATGTTTCCTCATCAGAACCATGACTATATGGATTTCTCTGCTCAAACCCTAGAATAGTCTAGTTTTCTTAGTCTTTTTCAATATATTTTGTTTTTACTTTGACCACTTAAAAATGATTATTAACCTCAGTCATTGACTTTATTATCAAATTCAATTGAGATTTTAATAACTTCAGTTTCTTTCTTTGCAATTTTGTAACCTTCAACATTTTTTCCTAAATACGGCTTCCAATCTGTGTCCTTTAAGGCCCCCTTTGCACTGTTCTTCCCTTCTTGAAAAAGTGTTTGATCCCTCGGGTAGATGACAGTGTGCATGACTCAAATTTCAATAACACTGTAACTATATAACTGTCCTCAGAGACAGCATTTTATTATGTAACTTATGAAGATGCGGATCTCTTTGACAGAGATTCTGTGTATACAAATATTGGCAGAACCTTGAAAAAGTTAGAGATACTTCACAGATACTGAATACAGGAACAACTCTACATCCAATGTTGTATTAGATACTAAAATAGATAGAACCTCTTAAAGTATCATTCAGAAGTAAGCAACATTCATTTTCTATTGCATGACTGCCTATTGAACAGAGCCCTTGTGCAAGTCACACAGTCCATCATCAGAGTTTGTTAGCCTAATATCAAATATCAAACGCATGCAGAAGGAAGATGAAGTAAGTGAAAGATCATGACAGGGTTATTCAGCTAAAAGTCAGTGTGAAAATGTGATGCTGATATCCTAAACTGCATTCAAACTTGTACTGCCTAGCATTTTAGGTCAGGTGTATATCGTCCTTGTTTTTAAAATAAATATTCTTCTATAAGTGATTCCTCACATGTCATTAATTCATACACCATATACCCTTTTTCTGGACTTTTCATTTTTGGGAACATACCAGTGCTTCCATCTCTTATTCATGTGTGCTTGCTGCTCCTCTTCAGGAGTCCCTGCATCTGCCATCAGTTCTATTAGTAGGTTCTCTGTATTGGAGGCAGAAGTTGGGTCTGTTACTTCTTCCAGATGTCAGTGAAGAACATCTAGGCATCGGCCTATAATTAAATCCAACTTTGAATGTTTCAGCCCAAGATAAGGAAAAGCAAGACAGTCTTTTAGAAATGGACATCACACAGTAGTTTTGAAAATATCATCCATCCATCTATCCATCCATCTATCCATCCATCCATCCATCCATCCATCCATCCATCCATCCATCCATCCATCCATCCATTTAAAATTGCATCCATGCATACATGGGAGAGGCTGATTTAGATGCAAACACAGACATATACTCATTACTCTTAGGAGCACAAAGATGTATAGAAAAGCCACTGAGTAGCTTACATTATTATGGACACAAAGCTGAAAATAATATAACATCATAGGATGATTTTATTCATGCAAAAAAATCATTTACTTGACAGAGAAAGGAAAATCCACTATCAGAGTTGAAGATTTAACCCACTTTTCTCAGTGACTTGAACATGGAGATTAAAAAATATATCTATATAGATTTAAATAACACTCTCAAGATTACCCGAGTTCATAGATAAACATTCTTAAATGCACGCGCAACATTTACCGGTAGAGACCATATGCTGGGCACTAAAACCAATCTCAATAAATCTCAAAGGTCTGAACTCATACCAAGTGTATTCTCTGACCACGATGGGCTTGGAAAGCCTGCGATGGGTAGGAAAACAGTGACAAATAAAATGTATTAGTCTGCTTGGGCTGCCATAAAATATTACCACAGACTGTATTGCTTGAATGGGAGAATTCTGTCTTGTCATAATTCTGGAGGCTGGAATTTTGAGATCAAGGTGTAGGCAGGGTTCTTTTTATTGGAGGCCTCTGTCCCTGGCTTGTAGATGGCACTTTCTCCCTGCGTCTTCACATGGTCTTCCCTCCATACCTGTCTGTGTCCAAATCTCTTCTTCTAAGGACACCAGTCATACTGAGTCAGGACCCACCCTAACAAACTCATGCTAACTTAATTACCTTTTTTAAAGAAGCTATCTCCAATTAGATTCACCTTCTGAGGGACTGGGGATTAGAAGTTCTACATATGAATCTGGGGAGAATGCAATTCAGTTCATGACACAAGATAACTAGGAAAGCCCCACAAACTTAAACATTTAACAGTGCATTTAAAATAGCTTTACAAGTTAAGGAGGAAGAAACACGAACTACTAGAGATATGTTGTACTTCTTAATAATAATATTGCAACGTCTCAGAATTGATGAGTCACGTCTTCAGGATTGGTAAGAGACATATTCATATCTTTACATGCTCATATTAGAAAACAAGAACAGTTCAAAATAAAAAATAATCTAATTTTCCACCTGAAGAAACTATTAAAATAATACAACAATAAATCCAAAGTAAACAGAAGAAAGGAAATGATAAATATACGAGAAAAAAATGGAACAGCCAACAGATAAAGGCTAGAGAAAATCAACAAAGTCAAAGTTGGATATTTTAAAATGTTAATAAAATTGACAAATCTCTAGCAGGACTAGTTAGGATAACAAGACAGAAAAGGAAAATAACTGCAATGTATTTTAATGGAGAAAGAAGAATCTATTCAGAAAATGTTGATAAACTGGAAATGAATATGAAGAAAAATATTGTTTGTATCTCTTATCATACCTAAATATAAATCCTAGATTGAGTGTTAAAATTAATTATACAAATGAAAACTTTCAAGCACATTGATGGCATAGTAGAGGATTTTTGCAATCTTGCAGGAGGAAGATTTCTGAAACATAATGCAAAAGGCACTAAACATCAAAAAAAAAAAAAAAAAAAAAAAAAACAAACAAACAAACCCAGGGGAAGGAATGAGAAACTACATTTCTTAAATACTTAAAACTCATGCTCACCAAGAGTCACCATTAGAATGGGTTAGGCAAGCCCCTGTGTAGGAGATAACATATGTGATACATACCTATCACCCACATTCACATCCAGAATACACACACAATACCTACATATCAATAATAAAAAGCAAACAGCTAAAAAGGGGCAGAAATTTTTGGCACTACAAAAAAAAAAAAAAAAAAAGAATATCCAGATAAGAAGATGTTCAACATCATTATTCATTAGGAAAATGCAAATTAAAAGCATAATACAGTGCAATTTAATACCTATCAGAACAGCTACAATTAAAAAAAGTACAGCATACAGGCAAGGATGCAGAACCACTGCCATTGAGTGTGAAATGTTACAAACACTGTGGAAAACTATTTGGTATTTATTATTCTCATAAAGTTAGACAACCTACCTTATGATCCAGTAATTCCACTCCTTATTTATTCATGACCCCCAAATGAAAACATGTGTTCAACTAAAAACTCACACAAGCATATTCTCCTTATAATAATCTCCACCTGGGAACAACTCATATATCCTTCTGCAGGAAAAATGGTTAAATAAATTGTCTGGTATATTTATACAATAAAGTACCACATAACAATAAAGAGGAACAAGTTCCTGATACACTCACTGAAGCACAGAAACATTACATTGAGAAAATCATGATATTTATATGAAGTTTAAGAACACTAAATCTAGGGCCTGGTACAGTGGCTCACACCTGTAATCCCAGCTGTTTGGGAGGCTGAGGTGGGAGGATTTCTTGAGGCCAGGAGTTTGAGGTTACAGGGAGCCATGATTGCACCACTGAACTCCAGCCTGGGCAACAGAGTGAGACACTGTCAAAAAACAAACAAACAAACAAACAACAAACACAGTAAATCTAAGCTGTGATAGCAAAAATAAGAAAATAGTTGTACCTGGGACAGGAGAAGGAGGATTGGCCACAATGAGAAATGAGCAACAATATTCTACATCTTTATGGAGATGATGACATGGTCATATACAGTTGTTACAAATTATAAAATTGCACACTGATTTCTATGGATTTTATGACACAGTAATGAAATATTGATATAAAATAAGTGTTATAATGTTTCGCTGGTGAGAAGCCATGGGTCAGAATGGGTGGGAAAAGGCCTGAGGAATGTGAAAGGAGGGTTCAGTCTCTGAGAAAGGGTGGAGTAGGTAGACCTGTGTTAAGACCAGATAAGGACTCACAGATTGAATGACAGCGGGGTGGAGCCTACGTTTGTTCAGTGGGTTTATCATGATATTAAGCGAACAAGCCGGAGTGAAATAGAGAGGTTCTTAAAGGGGTTTGGAAAGAAATACTCAACGAGAACCACAAGCAATAGTGCTCTGGTAGGAGACAAATGATACTTGAACACTGACCTATTTTGGGTAAATTAGTAAGATGAGATTAATGAGAGACGCTCTTCCTAAGAGTATTTTAGTTTGGAAATCACAACAGCGGAACATTTTCATAGGTCAGGGACTATTTGGGGTCTCTTCATCAGTACATTCTTCCCATCAGCCAACCTCCTGCCCAAAACACATCTTTCTCAAATAGACTCCCAATTTTAGTAAGACAATGAGCTTTGTAAGTAAATGCAGAATAAGGAAGTCATTTTTGCAGCTTCAACCCATATTTCCAAAGTGCAACTCCTGTTATTTCGAAGTTCTCAGCATCAATCCACGGCTGTGGATTCTGAGCATATTATCCCAGGATATATGGAAATGACAGATCTTTCTGAAGTTCAGCAAGATCGTGGAGTTTAATCCAATGTTGTTGAAACCTGTTCAGGAGTACCGGGAAACACAGACGCTAAAGAAATCCATGCGAGTTGCCTTCCTCTATTTTTGAAATAGCTTAGAATTCTCAGCGTCATTTCAACACCATGATTTTAAAAGCCTTTCAGACTCAAAATAGAACCCTCTCCAAATTATACTGAATCAACGGATTCTATTTGTTCCAATCTTGTTCCAAACTTCACATCCTTGGAAATGACTAATGGAACAGATACCCAGACGCCACCAGCAACTCCATTTCTGAATTAGTGTTTTCCAAATTTGGAGCCCTGGAGGTCTGGGACTGTTTTGGAAGCCCTAAGGATTTTCTCTCCAGGTGGTGGAGCAGGCCCAGGGACTCCAACATACGAGGAAAGAAAACTTTTTTTCCTGGGATCTTGTAGCATCTGCTGGACATATCTTAAATAATGACTGCAGAGGCCTATCACTCAAGAGAGAGCCACAGGCAACTGAATAGTGTTTCAGAATTAAAGTGATTTGTTTGGGGGAAAAAAGCCCATACCGTGGTGAAATGGAATAAATGAGTAAGGACATCAATGAAGAAATCAATCTTCTACACTTGTTCAACTATCCATATGGCTTCTTCTTTGTCCTACTGTGAAGTACTTTCTTTCATCTTTCTCTTCAGAACTACATGGTGTTCCTCCTCCCTTGGCTACTTGTGACCATGATCCCTTCATGCGCTCAGCTTCCAGCTATTCTACCACACTAGGTTCTAAGCACTTCTTCCTGGCTGAAACTTAGCAAGGCCCTCGAATTAGTTTCCCCGGCAACCCAACTCCGAGACAGCGATTTGCCTGCAGGCATTTGACTAGAGAGTGCTTCCAGAACCTTCCTCTAAGTTAAGCAGCTGGCAAAGAGCACAGAGAGGAGTTGGAGGGGTGGAAAGGGGTCTGGAATGAAGGGGAGTATGAAAATCCATCCATCCTCTATGTTTTTTGTTCAAGCCCTGAAGCTAGATAATGACGATAACTAACTAGAATTGGGGGAAAACAGGCTCCTGGAAATCGTGGTCAAGGATCTGAAAGAGCCACCTCAGGGGATAGAAAACAGCTAATCAAGGGCTTGTGAAATAATACTGAAAGCCCTCAGTAAAAATTCAAAAACAAAAAATGGGAAAAAAACCCACAAATGTGTAGAAAATGACTCAGAAGGTTTATGTGAGTTTTCTTTAGTACTTGGCTCAAAATAACTGGAAGAAAATAGCTGGTGTTATCTGAGGCTGGGGCAGGTGGATCAGGTGCTGCAGGAGTCCAGAGGAGAAAGGAAATACAGGGTACCTGTAAGAATGGAGTTGAAATTATTCAGCCAATAGAAGTCTCAGGATTGTTTTGAAATATTTCAATTCAAGGATGACTTTCAATGGAAACCTACCTTTCCAGTTTTCTCCTGCTGTTACGGGAAGAAATCCAAAAGCCTTCAGAGATTTATGTAGAAGATGGCATTTTTTAATAAAACCACAATGATATATTGTCTGTTTTTTAATTAATCATAATGGCACCCCCATACAGGGCATGTGGTGACTCGGAACAAGATTGGAAAAACATCAGCAGTGTAGTATACAATATGCTAAACTTTTCAGCATTTTGTGTCTTGTTGAAAGGGAATAATTCTCTAAGGGAATTATTAAAACACATATATAACATAATATGAATCATGGAAGCAAAATGTCAAGGAGAACATTTGTATGTGCTTTAGGCAGCTAAGTTTGAAGTCAAGCAGAAATAACCATTCTTGAAACTTGGAGTTATCTCCAGCAGTGTATATAATACAGGACTGTAAAGCCTCTGAGATATATCGGTAGGCCTAGAAATTTGTAGGTCAATGTCTGAGTATAATGGCAAGAAGTCAGATTCTAGTTATGACCCCAACCAATTGGGGAAGGCTGTGAAAGTTTGCCCAAGGAGTCTGAAGTATTAGGAATGCTACAGAAATCACCATAAGCCGTGGACAAAATACAGACTAAATTCAGCCAGCTGTGTTTACCTGAAAGGCTAAAGGAATGTGATATAGCCTGTATTCACCAACTGCACTGCAAAGTCATGGGATCTATGTGTCCTGCTGTTGTCTGCATTGTCCCTTGGTGCTCAGACCATGTCTTGTGTATGCTACCCTGGCATAGTTGCTACAGAATTTCATTTACTCTTCAACTTTATGAAACTAACTGATATTTTCTTCATCTTAACATGGCGGGTTTGGTTTTGTTTTTAGACATTTCAAGTGTATTTGAGAAGGTGGCATATTCTCTTTTATCTGAGAATAAAGTTAGATATATATGAATAAAATTTCTGCATTGATTTGGTAATTTAGATTTCCCATGTTCATACTTATTTTTAGCTATTTTGGCCTGTGCTGGATGGAGGGTGATATGCTAATCTCTTTAATGTGGGTCTTTTGATGTTGTTGCACGTCCTGCACTTTCTGCTTTATGATGGTGGTTTCTATATTATTTGGTGCATAGATGTTTTTCAGCATTGTATCTTTATTGTGAATTAGGACCTTTTAAATAAAGTATTCTTTATTTTAATTTTTACTCATTTAAAGATTTTTGGCTTTTTACCTTGTCTTTTGCAATCCATGCTTTCTAATTATTTGCATTTGCTCTGTAATACCTGTGCCCATTTGTTAACTTCTGTTTTTTTCCAAATCTCTTTGCTTTTAGTTGCATCTCTTCTCTACAGTATATAGTTAGACTTCTCCATGCAAAACAAACTTAAAAAAAATAGTTCACTTATATCCATTTACATTTATATATAGGTCATATACTTTTATGTTTATTGTACATTTTTGTTATATTTACTATTTTTTCTTTATGAGATTCTTATTTTTTCATTACTTACTGTATTTTGAAAATTATGTATTTTTGTTGTAATGATTACCTTTATAATAATATTTTATATAATGGCCTTAGTCTTCTTGTTCCTCCTAACTTAACCATTTGCTATGTGCTTTTCAAATGTAAATAATGTCTAATAATTACTGAGGTAACAATCAAAAACTTAATTTTTTTGTCCTCTATCATTTGTTTAATTTTGTTACTTTTACTTTGTCTGACTATGCTTCTGCTCTTGCCTCATCACTGATCTACTTTTAGATCTATGCTGGACGTGTTCAGCACCCAACATTAATCTGTGCTGAAAGTTCCCCAGCTGCTTCTTGGTTGGAAGAAGCTCACCGTCTAGGAGATTCCTCATGAAGAGTTCTTGAGTTCAGTTTTTCCTGAATTCTTACCTCTTCAAACCTTTTTAAAAATAGATTCATACTTGAAGGATGACTTCATAAATTGAATACTTGGCTAACTCTTTTACTCAATTTCTTTAAAATGTTGTTTTACTTGTATTTCCCTTTCTATGTTGCTTTCAAAAAGCCTAATAAAAACCTGATTTTATTTGTTTTGTAAATGACTTAGTTGTTTTGTGTGGAGGCTTAGGGACCTGTTTATTTTGAAGTCAAATAAACGTATTTAGATTATAGCTTGGAACTGACCATTCTAGGTCAGTTTCTTAAATATCTGGTGGCCTTTTCAATATTCAAACATATGAATTATTTAATTTTTGATGTTTTATGGGATTACAGTTTTAAGCATACCTTTATATTGTTTTGTTTTGTCACTCTTTGAAGACTGCAATTATACTGTATCTTCTTTACTTTTCATTTACATCTACTTCCTCTTCAATACTTTATCTATATTTCTTTATTTCAAGCTTATTTTATCACCTATTTGCATTCTTTTGGGGGATTGTGTAACTTATTCTTTATCTTAAAGTTGACACTTTTTCTCATTATTTTTATTTCATAAGTCCAAGTGTTCCTCAATTCACATCTTGCTTTGTTTTAAGGTTTTACATTTCTATGGATATTTTTTCCCATATTCACAAGCAGTTGCTTAAGGATACTTAATTAAGGCTAGGGTTATCTGTATAAGTGTTTTCCTTTGTTTTCTGTTTGACCTTTGGGGAGATTTTTCACCAACATCAGCTTCTTTTATTGCTTTCTTCCGTAGCTTTATGTGGAAATTTTCTGGGGCTTGTTATTGTGTGTTTTTTTTCTGTTGCTTGAAACATTCTATATTTTAATGTGCTCATGAACAGGGCGTGTGGGAGATTTTGGATGACTTTTATGTATGTTAGTCTGAAAACACCCTCTTTTATTTGTGGATTAGCATAGAGTTTCCATCATCCATGGGGCCTCCTGTTTGTGTGGAAGTGGTTAGTGTATCCTCTGATTTACTATTCCTTGTGGTTTCTGTAGCCCTTTTTTCCTACCGTTGCCTTCTTTGTTTGCTGTAAGCCTCCCACGATCACCTCCCATGATCACCTCCCCGATCACCTCCCACAATTACCTCCCCGATCACCTCCCCTTCCAAGTCGCTTTACTCTTACTTAGTTGTGCCCTTCTAAGATGGTCTCCCTTGTTCTGCACATTTCCAAAGTCCTCCCCTTTTTCACAGTAGCAAGTTCTCTGCTCTACACGGCCCCAGACCTGTTCTCAGTATGCAGAGTGGGACCCTTACTTTCTAAACGTGGTTTTCTTTGTATGCTGCCCTCACTGGGCTTCTGGTATTGAGTTTTTGTGGAGAATATGTGCATGTCTTGAACAATTTTGTAGGTGTTTTCTTGTAGACATATGCAATATTTTCTCTAGACTATGTACCAGGGTGATACTGACCATTATGTGGAAAACTGTGTTCTGATATGGAGTCATGAGGGCTTGGAATGTGTCAAAAGATGAATGAGGGAAGGATTGCTGAGGAAAATTCTCAGTGAGGGAATGAGAAGAAACAAAGAACTCATCAAATCTCGGGCTAGTACAAGAGTACAAGAGCAGAGTTGCTGTTTACTGTCATGAGGAAACATGAAAGAAGTAGATGCTTGTGCAGAAAAACAAGAGCTTTGTTTACACAAACTTTGAGAGGCTTGATAGCCATCCAAATGGAATTGTTTATAAGAAAAGGAAATTGGCAGGAGGCTGAGACAGGAGAATGGTGTGAACCCAGGAGGCAGAGCTTGCAGTGAGCCGAGATGCACTGCTGCACTCCAGCCTAGGCAACAGAGTGAGACTCCATTTAAAAAAAAAACAAAAGAAAAAAGAAATTGGCTATGAGAATAGAGTTCAGGAAAAAGTTTGGGCTACAGTTATTAAACAGTTATCTGAATGATATCAATGTATGGGTCACGTTTAGTCATGGCACTGAATGACATCACCCAGCATAGCCGACTCCAAGTGAAGAAACTTTGTTCACCCTGAAACGAGCTGGCTAAGTGAAATGGTGTGATTGAAACTCTGATTATAGGGCTCAAAAGAAAACAGAGACCTTATAGTTTGATTGTGTGTGTTTCTCAGCTATTTTCACAATGCTGCTGTGTCACAAATTGTCTCTGAACTCAGTGGCATGGGAAATTAGCATTTATTTCATACTCAGGAGTCTGAAGGTCAGCTGAGATTCAGTTGATCAAAGCTGGACCCAGGTAGGTGGTTCTGCTTTAAGCTATGGGTCCAACTGGACTTGGCTTCTCATTGAGGATTGGATTCTCATCTTTGCTACATGAATTCACCATGGGATCCAGGATGAAGGGGTAACTATGACCTAGTGACCTAGAGGTACCCCTACTCATGTAATGCCAGGGCATAGGAAAGCAAGAAGGAGCATGCACTGACATTTAAGGAATGGGTTTCCAACTGGCAAACTGTCCTTTACATCCACCTTCCACGGGACACAGCAAGTCAGATCACTGAGATCAAAGTCAAAGGGACAGAAATGCACTCTACCTTTAGTGGGAATAATTGCACAACTCCATGGCAAAGGGTAGGAGAAAAGCTTCCCCAACATGGAAATGCAAATTCAATATTTACGGTGTATCTTCTTGCAAAGCACCCAAAGCATCTAAGAGATGAAACATACAAAACAAAACAAAATTAATAAACTCCATTTTCAGTGCATGAGGAGACAGCTAAAATATCAAGCTCGACTCTAGGTGAAAAAGTGGCCAAAGCTCTAGAATCCAAGAACAGATGCATTTAGGAGAAAACAGAGATAATTTGATGCAGAGGCAATTGGTGCGGAGAGAAGATGAAATGATTGCAAATCTCAGAAATAGCTGATTGTATGGCACTTCTCAAAGGACAGGACATGCTGAGGTGAAAACTAAATTCCTTTTTGTAATGGTGACAAGAGAGCATTAGCTTTTGGCTAGAGGTTTTCTGGTTTTGGGTTGGTTCCATGGAGGAGAGAAAACAAGGCTAAATCAGACAAAAAATAACTCAGTGGAATTGAAGGGGATTCTTTGCATTTCAAAACCCCACATGCTTTTTTCTACCCCCTTTGGTTGAGTAGAAGTAAGTGTTTAACAAACTCACACATAAAACCTGTCCCATAAGAACAATTCCAGCAAGCCAGGCAGGCTCTGGGTGCTCCTCCATGAAAGTCTTTCACAATTATTTGCATCAGGAAAACTCACTCTCTTCAATGCTGAATAATAACAAAGGGTCTGTTCTACGGTCTGTAATGGTAGTTATCAATCAGAGGCTGATAAACTCCCTACTTCATATTTCTCAACTTCCCCTGAGGACACAGAGAAATGTGAAGTAGGGATTTGGGGTGCCACAGTGGCTGAGGGGTGCTGCTGGCATTCAGTGGATGTGACACAGGATTTTTCTTGGCTTCTTTCTCTAGCTGGCAACGCCCCTGCCCAGGCCTGGCTCGGGCCTGGGCTCACTGGAGGAGATGGTCTGTCTATTCTGCCCACTAGGCCACGCTTGCTTTGCCCCCCGGCGTGGATCCCGTGGCCTCCACAGTGAGGGTGCACTCAGCTCCACTAGGCCTCGGTTGCCTTGCGCCCTGGCGTGGATTCCGCAGCCTCCACTGTGAGGGTGCACTCAGCCCCTGTGTTCAGTGGGTCCCAAGTTCTTGTTCTGTGTCCAAGGAGAACGAGGTTGTGCTGACAACTGAAGGGTGAAGAGGGAGAAGAATTGTATTGAGTGATGAAACCGCTCTCAGCAGAGAGTGGGTGCGAGGGTGGTCCCCCACCCAAAGTCAGTTGGTCTCTCCCTCAGTGTGGCTAGGTCTGGGGCTTTTATGGGCTGAGAATGGGGAGTGTGTGCAGATTGTGAGTATGCAAAAAAGGCTAAAACAAAGGCACCACTCAAAGGCATGGCAGTGTAAAAAAAACACTTAGGGAAGGAAGGTTAGGTATACGTAAATTAGGTGAAGAACGGGGATCAGTCAGAGGAAAGCATGCCAAACGGGAAGAGGGGTTCTCAATCCAGTCTGTGGATTTACCCGAGACTTGTAGCTAGGCTTTAAACTGTCCTGGGCTTGAAGATCAGGTTTCACTGGGGCCTGCCCCAGTCTGCCTAGGATTGTCTGCCTCCTGCCGCTGTCACATGGCCCCAATAATGGTAAATATCCTGCAGGGTCTATGGTGGTGCCACTCAAGGCAATATTGTCCCCTCAAAACGCCATCAGACCCTTTCGAGGAACATTGATGTGATTTTTCTAAAGAAGAAAACAATACACCAACACAAACAAAAAATGACCGAGAAAGAGCTCGCTCCATAAAAAACCTAGAAAACAATTGTAAGTCATGCCTGATTGTGTCAAAAACATCTCAGCAAAATACTAACAAAATAGTTTTTTTTGCATGTACAAGAAATAAGAACATAAGGGCAGAATGCAAGGTTTCAGGGAAAAGGCGGCAACGCTGTGGGAAGAAATCAAACTTTAGTTGCCAGAGCTCAGGAAAGAAGCAGAAAGCAAAATAATCAAAAGTAAAAGCAATAAGGGCATTATTGGAAGAAAAGAAAAAAAAAGATATTACTGAATATGCTGTGAAAGATCAAGGGGATCTACTTGCAGGAAAAAATCCTTATTTATGTGAGAAACAATAAATAGAAATAGGTATCTGAACACATCTGTCTAGACGCAAACACAGACACACCCCAGTGAAACAGGCTGCGTGGCCATTGAAAAAATCTATAAAGCAGAAAGCTTAAAATAATCATATAATAGATGTGATACCAAAAAATGCGAACCATTTCAAACAGAATATTCACAAAGGATGAAAATAACAAATGGGCAAACACATACCAGGCAAGTACCAATACATAAATACATAGAAGGAGGTAGGTGGATAGAGAGATACAACAGATAATAGAACAACTTAATGGAGGCCATAATCTTATAATAAAATACGGACATCTTTATGCTAAGAACCACAGCTTAAAACCAAAAAAGCACTAAAAAATGTCAAAGGGCACATTTCATAATCAATGTATTATATTTATAGTTTTTAAATTATGAACTATCATAGCAAAAATGTTTGTAAAGCAAAAATTACAATTTATAAAAGTAGAAGTGAATGCAAAACAATTACAGGAGATGTGTTTCCTCCTTTATTTTCTGAGAGCTTGAGAAATGTCTTCACCTTAGTAGCATGGATAGATCCAATTGTATTTTCAGTGCTACAATGCACACACCTTTGTTTTAAATGTCTATTGATCATTTACAAACACTGATCACAAAACTCTTCAAAATGTCTATACAGTAGCTGCACTGTCTTACTAAAAGAGGAAATGAAGACATAATTTTGTGTAAGTTCGGAGCTCTCTACTCCTAGTAATGTTTTGATGAATTCATCTGCAAATCCATCAGACAATGTGTGGGAAGTTTTACATAATTACTAGCTCAATTTTGTCAATGGAAATAAATCTATTCAAACATTCTATTTCTTCTTGGTCAGCACTCTTGTGGTTTTAATTTTTTTGATGTCCAACAAGAAACAGTAACCCTTGTATTATTCTACAAAAGTCCACACATGCATTTTTTTTTTAGCAGAATTATAAATGTGGTCATACCGAAACAGAAGTTAACTCTTGAAGTATGTTTCACAATGCCAATACCAGAATGATCTTGCTATAGTTAAAACACTGTAATAAGTTCTCCTGAAGAAAGGTAGTATGTAACTTCACAATGTTTTTGGTTTGCAGCCAGGGTTACCGTCAACTTCCTGTAACAGTTTTCGTCTGAGAAAATCTGTCCTTTTATTTACGAGCAATGCTTTATCTGTTATGTTTTCCTATACTATCTGTCCATAATCCTTGAAAAATCTATCTTCTTCAATATGCCAGTTTGGACAAGGAATAATCAAGTAACAGATATTTATTGGAAGTTTATTTTGTGTTTAGATAATGGACATATTCCTACAAAACAACACCCTGGGAAGCTGCAATGAGTGGACATACATGTAAAGGTAACTAACAGTAGAGCTCAGCTGAGCCTGCGCTGAGAGCTGAGGAACTGCTCAGAGAACAGATGCTATGTTTGCAGCAAGGGAGTGGAACTATATTCTGGACTGTTGGGAAAGGCTTCAAAGATAAGATGGTATCGGAATAGAAACTGAATAGATTTCGGGATAAATAAAGTAGTTGCTGATTCTGTCTTATATTTTCAGGAGTCCTTTGTGATTTACAAAGACATGTTAAGAAACAAGTTTGTTTCCTTTAATAGAAGAATTATTCAGGATGAATGTGAGAGTTTTGTTGAAACAACTAGAATTGTGACATTACAGTGGGAAGCAGAGAGAGAGAACTAGATGATGAAGTTTGCAAAGAGGATAATGCTTTCTCTTCTGCAAGTCTGAGGGAAAGGAGATCACTCAGAAATCCGGGAGGAAGGGCTCCGGTCAATGTTGGCAACAACCTAAGAGGGACACACGCTGTTCACTCTCAAGGACTGGAAAGTCTGCCTGCCCCTTGCACACCACGTTTGTTAAGTAACGTGGTGAAATCTTGAAGGGACAGCTTCGCAGGACCAAGCCCCGGGAAACCAGTACTTGCTGATCTGTGGGAAGAACACAGATTATAAGTCTAGAAAAGAAAGCTGTGGGAGAGAGAAGTAGAATTTTTAAGAAAGGAAGGGCCATTTAAGTTAAAAAGAAAGGGCATTCTACGTAGGGGTAAGGTTGTCTGTCAAAAATACATAAGAAGAGTTGGGCCAGGGCATTGTGCATATTTAGATTATATTCTGTAATTTGCCACCTATCTAGATTTTTAGTAATGTCTCTGTATCAGGGTGTCCTCCAAACATAAGGTTTTATTTATGTACCTCGATAGAGCTAACACTTAAAAAAAAATTCAGGTTTATTGAAGTGTAATTGACAAACAGAAATTGTATACGGTCATCTCCTCTTATCTGCTGGGGTACATTCCAAGCCACCCAGTGGACGTCAGTAACCATGGATAATGCTGAACCCTATATAAGCTGTTTTCCTGTACATACAGACCTATGATAAGGTTTAATGTATAAATTAGACATAAGAGATTAGCAACAATAATAATAAAATACCACAATTATAAATATACTGTAATAAAAGTTATGTGAATGTGCTGTTTTTCAAATTATCTGATGGTACTATATGGCGTTCATGTATTTTTTAGGCTGTGGTTGACTGTGGGTAACTGAAACTGCACAAAGCTAAAACACAGATAAGGAGGTAGGGGCTTGCTATACGTTATGTTGTACAATGTGTTGTTTTGATATATGTATATGTTGTGAAATAATCACCACAATCACGCTAATTTACGCATCCACCACCTCACATAAAATAGCACATTTGCTAATGCTAATATATCCTTTCCTTTTTAATACTAAACCATTGTGATTCTTATATTAACTGACTTTTAACATTTTTTCTTATAAAATTGTTTCTTTTACAGATAGTTTCAAAAGAAGTTTCTAATTTAAGCTGTGGAAATAGTTGAGCTCCAATAAAATAAACATATTTCTATTTTTTTTTTAAGACGGAGTTTCACTCTTGTTGCCCAGGCTGGAGTGCAGTGGCATGATCTCGGCTCACGGCAAACTCTGCCTCCTGGGTTCAAGCAATTCTCCTGCCTCAGCCTCCCGAGATAGCTGGGATTACAGGCATGTGCCACCACACCTGGCCAATTTTGTGTTTTTAGTAGAGATGGGGGTTTCTCCATGTTGGTCAGGCTGGTTGCAAACTCCTGAGACTTCAGGTGATCCGCCCACCTCGGCCTCCCAAAGTGCTGGGATTACAGGCATGAGCCACCGCGCCAGCCAAAATAAACATATTTCTATTTTAACCTTATCTACGAATACTTCAAAGTGACGGAAAACATAAAACATGCTCATAGTTAGTTCATTATAACTAATAGGGGATAAAGAAACAGTAACAAATGTTCCTGATACGTTATGAAAGAGAGGTTCTTGAAGCAAAAACAAATGGATGAATGCAATATTCTTTGAAATAAAAATTTTATTTTTTTTTTACTTTATATTACTGAAAAATCATATAAATACTTAGACAATGAATTTTTATTGATGCAGAACATATGGGAAAGTAAAAGGACAGGAGATGAGACAAATCAAAAAGGGCTTTAATACTCAGGGGCGCGGTGGCTCACGCCTGTAATCTCAGCACTTTGGGAGGCTGAGGTGGACGGATCACGAGGTCAGGAGATCGAGACCATCCTGGCTAACACGGTGAAACCCCGTCTCTACTGAAAAAAAAAAAAAAAAAAAAATATCTGGGGGAGCTAAATATTGATTAGTAAGAACGGAATTCCCTTAATTCCCTTTTGTGCGGCAGAATAGTCTGAGCTGCTTTGCAGAAGTTTCTCATGAAATCATGAAAACTTTTCCCAGCCTTAATCTTATAAAGTGGAATCTGAGGGAAAGAAACGACGTCTGATGTGTAAGGAGCTTAACATCTTAACATGATCTTTTCTAGCATTATTTATGCTCCACTCCTCTTTATATAGTTGGATCCTATGTAAGGTGTGAACACTGGACTTTAAAGTGCATCCTTCTTGACACCATAGGTCTCCCCCTTTGGGAGACGTGGTCAGGTGGTCAGTGCTCACAGTAGCCCTTCATTCCTTCCCACTGCTCGCCTGGATGAGGGAGACATTTCCCTGGCAGTGGTTAATGACTATGGGTAACTGAGTACTCTCATATGGGGCTACAGGACCAAGAAGCTCAACTTGCATGTAACTCCTATAACTTTTGGGAAGGGTTGGAGAACCTGGCATGGAACAAGGCTGGGATCAAAGGATGCTGGGCACAAGACCACAGCCAAAGCCCAGCCTCAGCAATGGGCTGGCTAACATACTTCTCCCAACATACACACAAATGAAAACTCTGTCTGGTGATGGACATGTTCATTAGCTTGATTGTGGTAATTGGATCACATTGTGTGTGTATATATATAATCATTTTGTATAACAGAAACATAAATAATTTTTCCAATAAAGCTAAAAAAGAAAAAATAATAATTCCTTTATTAGTATTACTGCTACTGCTGTTTGGGGACCCGCGGCTGAACACTGGCACTGAAGACTCCAATCAGCCACTCTTTTTTGAGTCACAGGTTTGATTTTGATTCCATCAGCCAAGCCTTTCCCCAGATCCCAGGAAGCATAAGAAAAATAGTCTCTGCCCCTGTTCCCTGTGGCTTTCTAGGCTGTGCGCTTTGTATCTTGAAGTCATCCATATTGGGATATTTCCCAAAAAGAGAAAGGAAATTTGGATGGTAGGCATTCAAAATGATGATAATTTTATCTAGAAACTATTAAAAATTTATGTGCAAGATGCACTATGCTGTGATTTGTATTTTAAAACTTCTCTCTCTGTATTTTAGACGATGAATGGGAGTGGAGGTTTACCAGAGGTAGGGAGGTGAGATAGACAGTTGTTGCTATTGCTTGAGAGAGACGGAAAGTGGTCTTGAGCTAACCAGATGCAGGTTAAGGCAGAAGGTGTTGAAGAGGAGGTGAATTAGGCAAGACCATTGGTTACAAAGAAAAGATATTTACTAAGGTTAAAAAAAAGAATGTATCGACTATGGTCTTCCCCAGAAGGCACAGAGCAGCAAAACCATAGGGAAATAAAAAGATGCAGGTGGATCTTAGGTAGAGCTGGAACCAGAGACTTGGATGTGATGATTGGCATCTCATTTCCCATCCCACCTGCTCTTTGCACACCAGCATCATTCTTTCCCACTGCACACCTAGAAGTTTCCCAAACTCTCATCCCATAGTTTTTGCATGCAGAAGTCGACTGTCTTCTTTGCTTCCAGTTGAGAAAATCTTGAGGAGATTCAATTCAGGTCCTGCATGAGTCCAGTGCTCACTCCTACAGCAATCCATCGAATCCAGAACATTGAGATCCTGTGTGAACATGATGGTCAGTGCTGAAGCCACTAGGCTGGGTTAGAAGAGATGCAGTTTTAACAGGCAAAAGACCTTCATGATCTGAAGAGAAACCAGTGTTATCGAGATGCAGTTTCCAAAAGAAAAAGAACGCCATTCTTGAAAGACAAACCACTAGTAGGCAAATGAGAAGTGAATATCTACTGTGCATGGCAGATGGGGGAGTTAACCAGAATATGAAGACAGCACTTACCTGTCAAGCCTAGCAGAGAAGTTTCAGTAATGTTAGCAATGTTAAAATGTACAATGTACAGTTAATTAATAGTTGATGATGACTGATGTAATTTTTTTTTTTTTTTTGAGATGAAGTCTCGCTCTGTCGCCCAGGCTGGAGTGCAGTGGTACAGTCTCAACTCACTGCAATCTCCGCCTCTTGGGTTCAAACTATTCTCCTGCCTCAGCCTCTCAAGTAACTGGGACTGCAGGCATGCGCCACCACACCTAGCTATATATATATATATATATATATATATATATATATATATATATATATTTTGTAGTTTTAGCAGAGACAGGGTTTCACCACATACACCAAGATGGTCTCAATCTCTTGATCTCGTGATCTGCCCGCCTTGGCCTCCCAAAGTGCTGGGATTGCAGGCATAAGCCACCGCACCTGGCCAACTGATGTAATTTTTATTGTTAGATGATTTGTGGCAATTAGACAGGTGTATCTTAACTGTTCGAGAGAGTAGACAGGCAGTATCTGAAATATTAAAAAAATTTAATCCTGAGACTCAGGGTAGAATTAGGGCCTTTCATACTGATAACTCCCTACTCTGACTAATGAACCAACACACCTTTCCCTGTTTTCCTGAACATTGCACCAAGATGGTTACTAGAATTTAACCTCAAAATCTTAATGCTCTGGTCAGTTCTAAAGGACACAACATTTCTCCTAGAAAACCTGGTGACAATTTCCAGTTGACTATTGCCAAGGGGGTCTCCCCTTGCCTTTTCTTTCTTTCACTGTCGCTCTGCTTTGCTGCCTGGGCTCCTGTGATTAATTGTCCACATCCCACGCCCTCTGGCTTTCTGCATCATTAGGATGCCATGTAATATAATACAACACAGTGTATGTAGATGCCTGGTTTGGGATGCATGGTCATGGCATGCTGGAACATCTTTTGTTTCCCTCATTCTTATTTGGCAATTTAGGATAAGCTGTGGACCCCAATGTCAATCCCTTCTTTATCCCAATGGACATCTTGGTTTCTCAACTGAAATAGAATTCTTGGGATCTCTCTGACATTACAGAACTCCTAAGGTAAGCATGCCTGCACTATGATTATTGCTGTATAAGAGCAAATGAAAATGTAGTCAGTTATAAGCTATACAAAATGTGGGTTATACAGTTTGAATTATTCATCTGGAATAGATGTTCAGTGTAGTGAGTGATGGTGTACTTGACAATAAGTGATAAATAATAGTGATTTTGATAAATTCTCTTGGATAGATGGCTTATGGCAATGCATAAACAGTGAGAAAGCATCTCATTTTAAATTGGGATCACTAGCCCAATACAAAATAAACAGATGCTATGACTCGGCAGTTGCTGTTAACAACAAGAACCCAATATCCAAAGCAAAGAACAATGATTAAAATTCAAGAGCAGCAGCTCTGCCTGGTGCTTGGAACATAATTTCAGTTAGGAACAGAGCGAATTAACATTATGGAGTTTGTGACCTTAGTCTATTCTCTCCAGTGGGAGACACGGGGTTTCATAACACACTTGCTTATTGATACTTACTTTGGGAAAGCCAAAATACAGATTCCAGAGGAGATTCAAAAATGATTGTGGCATTTGCATCTTAAAAACATTACAATCTAGTGAAACAGTCCGGGAGCACAAAAACAAAACTAACCCACAGTGCTTAATATGTCACTGAGGTCTCTGAAACTAATGGAAAATGATCTTCTGAAGAATTATCTATTGTCATGATTTTTATGTGTTTGCTTTTCCTCTGAATAACAGGCCGACTATAATGCAAGTCCTTTAATAAATATATTAAGAAAAAGTCCTGTAATTTACGGTAATCAGTATCAAAAGTTGACATACTCAAATCATCACATTGCATAGGCAGCTAACTGGATTAATTTAATATCTCAGCAACTTTCTTTAACAGAAACATTAAAGATCTGTTAAAGAAATAGTCTGTTCTCACTCATAGGTGGGAACTGAACAATGAGATCACTTGGACTCGGGAAGGGGAACATCACACACTGGGGCCTATCATGGGGAGGGGGGAGGGGGGAGGTATTGCATTGGGGAGTTATACATGATATAAATGATGAATTGATGGGTGCTGACCAGTTGATGGGTGCAGCACACCAACATGGCACAAATATACATATGTAACAAACCTGCACGTTATGCACATGTACCCTAGAACTTAAAGTATAATAAAAAAATGAAAAAAAAATAGTCTAGGAAATATTTTTCCCTTTTTTTCTGTCAAATTTCTTCTTTTTAAAGCTGTACCTCTCTTATAAGTTTTTTCTCTCATCTCCCACTGGAACTAATGATTATTCCCTCTGGGTTGTCCCACTGCAGGATCTTTTTTTTTTTGGGACGGAGTCTCACTCTGTCACCCAGGCTGGAGTGCAGTGGCAGAATCTTGGCTCACTGCAAGCTCCGCCTCCCGGGTTCACACCATTCTCCTGCCTTGGCCTCCTGAGTAGCTGGGACTACAGGCACCCATCACCATGCCCGGCTAATTTTTTGTATTTTTAGTAGACAAGGGGTTTCACCGTGTTGACCAGGATGGTCTCGATTTCTTGACCTCGTGATCCGTTAGCCTTGGCCTCCCAAAGTGCTGGGATTACAGGTGTGAGCCACCGCACCCGGTCTGCAGTATCTTTTTGTGATAAGAATTGCTCACTGCCTTGTATGGCAAACCTACTATGCAAAAGTTTGTTTCTCCTATGCCCAAAATTGAGTTTGTGCTGCACCTGCCCTTGAATCTTTTGATGCTGATGGGTCATTGCTGCTAATCGTTATCACCACGAACTACAGTGCACTGCCCTCCAACTTGATGTCACTCACAGAGATTCAATACCTAGACTGGGACATCTGGTCAACCGGTCATAGGTCATGAGTTCCTGCTTCTGGGCAGAGTCGGGGGATGTCTCCATTTATTCTCTCTGCTGGAAGGTGGACTCTGCCTACCACCCTGATTCGCACAACCGGGGCCTTCAAAACCAGAAAAGGGTGGTAGACTGGAAGATGAATGGTTAACAAAATGCCACGTCCTCTATAGAATGTACTTTCTCAGCATGATAAATAATGCTGGCTTGGTAAAATTCATACAGTCATATTCACACATAAGAGTGAAACAATTGGAGATGTGTTTGCTAAATCAGCAACAGTGAGAATATACTAATATAGCTTAACATTGTTCTAGAATTTTTGACATTTTGATAGGGCATGAAACAGAAACAATGGAACTATTTAGGATAAATGTAGAGCAAGAATTATAATTTTGGGCTGAAAAGCTTGGTAATAGCTAGAAGCTCATAGGGAATAAATGAAATAGAAACATGCTTAGAATTACCAATAAAATTTAGTTAACTGGCTAAACACAGAACAAATATGCGAATATATTTTTTAAAAAGTTTGCAATTAGTAAATGCGATTCAGGAAAAAGTGTTTCATTCACAACAGCAACATATATAAATGAATAAATTACAAAATGAAGAATGTTTCAAAAGTAAAACCACAAAATTTAAATAAAAACAATTCTTTTAATGACTAAACATCATTAAAGAATATGAATGAGTTTAAAAAGAAGAATCATAATATGTATCTTATTTTCAAATCAATGAATAGCCACAATACAACACAGGAATTTTAATATTACTTTTGAAAACTTGACAATATAATCTCGAATTAGTTACAAATATAGATGTACATCTAGACCATCAAGTTAGCTAGATTGGAACTATAATTTGGTTATGTTTGTGTCTCTATTGCTTACTGCAGTATCAGATAGTAAGTTTACAAATAATAAGATTTTTAATGATAAAAATCTATGAAATGTAGGAATAGGTAATGATATATATGTTTTTTGCAAATACCACAGTAATAATTGCTACAAATCAGAATTACTCATAGCTGCTAGAATTGAACAGGTGAAAGTAAGATGAGAAACAGGATACTTGGATAGCAGTTAAATTCCTCTCCGCAAAAATCTTCTCAATTACCAAAAAACATACTAACCTTCCAGTGGGAAAATCTTACAGAGGGTAAGATTTCATGTTAACCCAGTGATCAAAATTAACATCAGTAAAAAGACATATCAACATGTGCCTCCTGATACAAAGCATTTGCACTAGGAAGGACACAACATCACTTCTGTGACATTCTTGCCTAAACATGCGTGACTTAAATCATTAAAAAATCATACAAATACAAAATGAGGGAACTTACTTTTCTTTTTTGCTTATGATTGACATTTAATAATTGGTTATACTTATATAATAAAATAGATTCCAAATTTGACAAGATTTGTCAAACGTTCCACAGCCCCTTCCCACATAGTTTGACATGTAGCTGTTTATTCTTTTATTCATTTTGCAACATGGAGATGAATTTATCACATTAAAAGTATTGTGCTAGATAGTGGAAATACAAAATAAAATTACAAAGACACCCATCCAACCATATAGCCACTTGCTCTGTAAGAAGAAAACAAGACAAGGGAATAATTACATATCACAAGGATTGCAGTCCAGAGCACATACATTTCTAAGATAAATGGCTGTGCAAGTTGAACAGGACAATAATTTATTATAGAAGACATTTTAGAAACTGAATGAAATTGTTGAGGGGTATCTCACTATATATTTTTGTCCTGAAATATTATTGGTATTGTTGGTATCTTACTTTTTAATAAAAATGTAGAAGAAAAACTTTTTCTTTCTTGTCTCATTTATTACCCTCAATTGTGTACAATACAATTGTGAAAACAGAAGTGAATCCTTTATTGAGTGCTCTTCTATTCCAGCTAACCTCTCAAGTGTCATAGAAAGAATAATATATATGAACATGACCCAATTTTAGAAGCAAGAAACTGACCCACATTTATAAGCAAAAATACTTTTTTTCCCCTTAAGTACTCCTCCACATCAGAATTCAGGAACATGACATGTTCTCTGTTACCAGTAGATGGAGGGTATCTTACAGGAAATTTTTTAAAAATGTGAACAGGTATTTTAAGTGAGGAATTTGAACAGAATTTAAGGATATTGACTCTCTGTTATTTACATGAAAGTCTTTTAAATGATTTGAGTTTCAAGAACTCACATCCGACTTTTAATAAGCTGTACTGGGTTGAATAGTGCCCCTGCAAAATCCATGTTCAGGCTGGGTGCAGTGGCTCACATCTGTAATCCCAACTCGTGGGAAGGCCGAGGCTGGTGGATCACCTGAAGTCAGGAGTTTGAGACCAGCCTGGCCAACATGGTGAAACCCAGTTTCTACTAAAAATACAAAAATTAGCTGGGCATGGTGGGGCATGCCTGTAATCTCAGCTACTTGGGAGGCTGAGGCAGGAGAATTGCTTGAACTGGGGATGTGGAGGTTACAGTGAGCCGAGATCGTACCATGCACTCCAGCCCTGGGTGACAGAGCGAGAGAAAGACTTCATCTCAAAAAATAAGTAAGTAAATAAATAGATAATAAAAATAAAAAATAAAAAATGTTCACCTGGAAACTGTGAATTCAACTTTGAAAAAAGGGTCTTTTTGAGGTTATACTGCATTAGAGTGGGTCATAAATTCAATGACTAATGTCCTTATAAGAATAGGAAAATTTGGACACAGAGACAGGCAGGGGATACTAGGGAAGAAGACCATGCAACAATGGGGCAGAGATTGGAGTAATGCAGCTGGAAGCCACACAACACCATGGAGTGCCAGCAACCACGAGACGCTGGGGACAGGCAAGGGAAGGCTCATCCCCAGAGCCTTCAGATGACCTACGACCCCACTACACCCTGATTTTACACTTCTAGCCTGCAGGTTTGCCAAGGAGTAACTTTATGTTGTTTAAGCCACTTTGTTTGTGAAACTCTGTGACAGAAGCCCTAGGGAACTCAAACAAAAGGATATTGGGTAACTAATATTAAATCATACTAATTCTAACCATTTTTCGATAAGAATCCATGAATAATCACTCTGTATTTGTAGATAATGCCATGGGTGAAATCTGTAATGCGTCTGCAGAAAACACAAGGCACTGATAGGCCTTCCTCACAAGCCTGCTATACAGAATTCCTTCACTTTTCATGGTAATATAATGACATATATAGGTTATATAGGTTAATTAAGGATCTGTCATACTATACAATGGAATATAAATGGGAAAACTAAATTTTTAATGTGCTGTATCAGAAAAGTTGCAATTAAAAATAAAGCATGTCTGTCCAGGGGTGATAAACCCACCATTAATGACCAGCAACTGTATCTCCTATATAGAAATGATTATTAACTTTTGGGCCGTAGTAGCAACTCAGGATCACATGACCTCAGACTTGTTGACAAAGCAAGGAGGCCTATGTGCTTTAGTTTAAACTTTCGACTGTACTGAAGTTAAAAAAAAAAAAAAAAAATGACACTTTCAGAGCAAGATATTGACAATAAAAGAAATGTTCTGGGACTTTCCTCTTTAGCCATGCTGGGTTGAATGAAACTAGATGTGGCCTGCCACTGAAATAACCATACAACTAGATAAAATAACAGCAGTACTTTTCAGACACTGAACAGCAAACAGTACAGGGCATGGTCCTTGACGGAAGAGAAACCCAAGAGGCGAGTCTCATGATCGCCCCAGCATTCTATTATGTGTGCATTTTCCGGCAAAAGCACAGGTTATTTGATCCCAAGCAGCATGGTGGTCTCACTAAATAGGTATAGATATGAGTTCCAGGCTGCTGAACTGGTTGGAATTTGCAGGGCATGAAAATTCATAGCTGATCTTTGGTCAAGGACTATGTTGGACTTGTGCAGACTAAGAAGACTCGGTGGCACTTAGTTAAAAGCCCTCAAGTTGAAGGACAATACCAAAGGCTGTAGAGTGCTCAGATACTTCCAGCATATGTAGACTGGATATACCTCTTTGATCATGGCAGACATTCATGTGAGATCCCAGAAAGGCCATAAATACCCCTTAGATAACAGTCTTGCTCTAGGACTAAGATCAAAACCCAAATAGGTCCACTGTAACAAAGTGTAAAATCAAACATGACAGGAATAAAAGACCCCCCAGTAATTCAACTGTCTGGCAGAAAAATACCTAAAATAAGCCAGTATCTTTTCAGCATATTGTCATTATGGCCAGCATGCAATTAAAAATTGCTAGACATACAAAGAAGCAAAAAATTGTATCAATTTTAAGAAGTTATCAATGAAATATTAGCAATTAAAGTTTATGAAATGAAACAGTTTCCAATTATAAAAAGAAAGAAACAGATCCCAAGATAACAACAAATGATGGAAATAGCAGCAAGCACTTTTTCTCATCTATTTTAGGTATGTTTCATAAGAATGTTCCAAGGCTTAACGGAAAATATATCCATTAATAGAAAAGAGATGTGGAAACCCAGAAAAGAAATGACAACTATAAAAAATAACCAAATAGATATTCCAGAGTTAAATATGTAATATTTGAAGTGGAAAGTACAATAGTGAACATAACACCAGATAGGATACTGCTGAATAAATGTTAGTGAACATGAAACCAGTTGGATAGAATTCATCAAAAATGAAGATCAGAGAGAAGGAAAA
This sequence comes from Rhinopithecus roxellana, assembly GCF_007565055.1. Classification (NCBI taxonomy): domain Eukaryota; kingdom Metazoa; phylum Chordata; class Mammalia; order Primates; family Cercopithecidae; genus Rhinopithecus; species Rhinopithecus roxellana. The sequence goes on from NC_044557.1 coordinate 43,296,743, forward strand.
ATAATGAGAGAAAAACCAGGGCCTTCGTAACCAGTTGAACTATATCCACTGCTTTGTCATATGGATAATTCAAGGTCAAGAGGGAAGGAAAAAGAGCAGAAAAAATATTTTGAATAACATGAATGAACACATATTAAATTAAATTTCAAAAGTCAGCATACAAAACCAAGACGCTCAACCAATGGTAAGCATAATAAACATAAAAATAAGCAACCTTGACACATCATCGTCAAACTGGTGAAAATAAAAGATGAAGAGAAAATCTTGAAAGAAGCTGAAGGCAATTGACACATTTCACACAGAAGACAAATGAGGTGAACGAAGTATGACTCCTTATCAGAAGCAATGAATGCTAAAAGACATATTTCACTGCTGAAAACAAAAATATGACTCTCGAAACTTAGTTTTCAATAAAATTATCTTCAAAAGTTAGGTGAAATAAATAAATATTCAAATTAAAAAGAAAACATGAGATAATTCCTTGCCAGCACATCTATACTGGAATAAATGCTAAAGAAAATTCTCTAAAATAAAACAAAATGCTACCAGATGGAAAATCAGTTCCAAAGAAGAAATGAAGAGCATCGAAAATGGTAAATTAGTGGGCAAATATAAAAGATAGTTTTTTCTTAGAGAGAAAGCTGTTTCAAGCAAAAAAAAAAAAAAAAAAAAAAAACCAGTTTATTGTAAGTTTAATTCTTACTTGTATATAAAATATATAATAATAAATAAAAACAAAGTAATATAACAAATAATAATAGCAAATAACACAAATGACTGGAAAAGTAGAATTTTATAATTTCATGGTTATCACATTTTGTATAAGTGGTATTATGACTAAGGTAGACTAATCTTTAATAAAAGAATATTATAAGGCCTGAAACAAATCTTATAAATATGTACAAAGATGGGTAGCTTGAGGAGTCATTAAAATTGAATATCAAATTAACAACACAAAAGAAAGTGGAGATAGAAGAACAGAAGGAAAAAGACAGATGAAGAACAAATAGCAAAACTATAGACATAACCAAAACACACCAATAATTGTATTGAACATAAAAGGATCTGACATTTCAATTAGAAGACAGAAGTCTTCAGAATAGGTACAAAAAAAAGTTCTAAGTATATTCTGTCCACAGTAGACACTTTAAGTAGAAAGACAGAAATTATATGTAAGGTATTGAAATTATTTCATGAAGATAGAGCTACCATGGTTCTATTGATATGAAACAAACTAGACTTCCAATCAAATATAAGCAGAATGAAGAGGAACATAATGATAAAATTAAAGGGAGAAATGCAAAAATCTACAAGCATAGTTGGAATTTTAATCCTTTATCTTAATATCTGATTCCCAAATGATCTATATGTGAAAGATTTGAAAACAGTGTCAACAAGTGACATACATATAACACACATATATATCTCTATCATATATATATAGTCTTCAGTTATATATAAAGTCTTCAGTTATAAAGTTATACATATATTCACACACACACATATGTAACTGAAGGCTACACATTCTTTTCAAATGCAGATGAAGGAGTCACTTTGATCATGACTGACATCAAGAGTCATAAAATACATTTACAAATTTAAAAGACTGAAACATCATGGTCATTGTTCGTACATGTAAACCAGCTTTTTAAAAAACAAATGAAACAAAACAAACATCCTGATTTGAAGTGTTTGCAGTTTTCCATGGCATGTCCACCATTTTTTTTTTTTTTTTGAGATAGAGTTTGCTCTGTCACCCAGGCTGGAGTGCAGTGGCACGATCTCGGCTCACTGCAAGCTCCACCTCTTGGGCTCATGCCATTCTCCTGTCTCAGCCTCCCCAGCAACTGGGACTACAGGCGCCTGCCACCACGCCTGGCTAATTTTTTTGTATTTTTGGTAGAGATGGGGTTTCACTGTGTTGGCCAGGATGGTTTCGATCTCGTGACCTTGTGATCTGCCCACCTCAGTCTCCCAAAGTGCTGGGATTACAGGCGGAGCCACTGCACCCAGCCCATGTCCACTTTTAAACTTGCTAAAATTCTGGACATGTAACAACTGGCTTTCTCAAGTCATTACAAGCTGGTTCCAGCACATACAATGAGTAGTGTATTGTTCTTTAATTAAAATAAAATTAAATTATAAATCAACAAAAATTAACTATCTGAAAAAGTTACAAATATTTGGAGACTGAAAACCACATTTATATACCAGTCATAGTTCAAAATGAATTTATAAAACATAAATATTTAACTAAAGGATAATAAAAATATATATATGGGCAGTAGCTAAAAGTTGAGAAAAAAATTATAGAATGAGAAACTCATAAAAGATGGAAAATATTTTAAATCAATAATATATTTCTACCTCTAAAAGTTAGGAAAAATAACCAAAGTAATTGTACTTTTAAGTCAAAGTATTTAGAAAAAAAGAAAGAGAAGAAAAACTGAAATAAATTTTAAAAAGGCAAAATATAGAGAAAGATAACAACCTCCAAAGTTAATTCTGCTAAAAGATTAATAAAATGTATTTTTAAAAGTCTAGCAAGTCTAAGCAAAGGGGGTAAAAGAGAAAAACATGAATGGTCAATATTGGCAATGATTAAAGTGACAGTACTACAGATACAACAGATATTCAAAAATAATAAGGTAATACTACAAACAACATTAAACCAATGACTTTGACAAATTAATAAAATTAACCAGTTTCTTCAGAAATTATTTGAATATATTCAGGAAGAAATCAAGAAGTAAAATAGGCATAAATCTGTTAAACAAATTCAGTTCCCAGTAAAAATCAGCAAAGGTAAAACACAAATACAGATAGTTCCACCGGATCAATGTATTAAATATTTAAGGTTGAAAAATGCATACACTCTTTTAGGAAATAGAGGATGATAATCTGCTTCTGAACTTATTTTAGGAAGCCAAAAATACTCTACTTCAAAATTCCACCAAAACACTGCAGGCAAAGAAAATTATAAATCATGATCCTTCATGAACTTAGATTTTAAAAAATGCATTACAAAATAATAGCAAGTTAAATCAAGCCATATGTAAAATTGGTAATATGCTAAGTAGAGTTTATTTCAGGAATGAAAAGTTGGTTTAAGTTTTGAAAACCAATATAATTTAATAAATTAACAACAGAAAATATAAAAATAATATTGTATCTCAATAAATGAAGAACATTTTTTGACAAAATTGAACCTGTTCATGATAAAAACTCCCCACAAACTAGGAATACAAGAGAACTTCTTAAATCCAATGAGAGGCATTTATAAAGCATCTATGGTTAAGGTGAGTTATTAAATACTTTTCTTTAAAAATGGCAAAGAGGTCAAGAATAACCCTTTTTATCACTTCTACTCAACAATATACTGGTTGGCATCCCCAGTATAGCAAGGCAAGAAAAGTGTTATATACACATGAAAGGAGACATAAAACTGTCTGTATTTAAGGGTGACATAAATGTTTTTTAGAAGATGATAAGGAATCTGCAAGTAAATTTCTAGACCTAACTGTGTAAATACCCAAGGCTTTGTTTATGCTGGCAGCAAATGAAAAATAAAATAAAATTCACAGAAAATTGCATGAAGATGCATAAATATTTAGAAATATAATTAATGTGCAAATCCTCAATATTGAAAATGACAAAACTGTAAAGCATTGATTAAACAATTAAAGAAAACCTCAAGAAATGGAAAGGTATACCACGTTCATGGATTGAAAGATGCAATAGTTTTATAAAGTTGTTCTCTCAAATTAATCTATAGGTAATAGAGAAACCCTAACAAAATTTCAGAGGACATTTTTGGAGAAACGGAGACATTAATTATAAAAATTATACAGAATAATAAAAGGCTTGGTATAGTCAAATAAGAAGAGAAAGAACAATGTTCCTGGTTTCAATATTTACTCTACAGCCATAGTAATCAAGACATTATGTTGGCATAACACTGGCAAAATATCACTAGAACAGAAAATCCATCCAGAAACTGACCCATCATATAGCTCGTTTATTTTGACAAAGAAGCTAACAGAAGAGAAATTGGTACATTTATTTCCCCTCGACAAATCTTTCCAGAACTCTTGATTATTCATACAGGTAAAAAAAGCAACTGAAAAATCAACTTACACTTTCCACAAACATTAATTTAAGTTGGACATAATCCTAAACCTAAAGCTAAAACTATGAAGTTTCTAAAAGAAGTGAAACATAATATATCTTCCTGACCTTAAAAATATGCAAAGATTTCTTGGAGAACACCCAATAAACACCAATAATAAAATAAAAAAATAGTAGTCAACTATACAAATATAAGGCTGACATATCTAGCATTGAGACTTCCTGGCGTTCTGTGTATGGTCACTTTGTATGATAGTTGATAAACTGGAACGGATCTCAAGCAAATTGACTATAAGGATCTTTTATACCATTATCTAATGACCATAAGCATTAATTCTTTAAAATCTTTATTTAAATATAATTAACATTAATACAATTTACCTATTCAACATATACAACTAAATGTTTTTTAGTATTTTTACAGAACTGTGTAATCATCAGCTTAATTTAATTTTGATTTTTTTCATTATCCCCAAAGAACTCCATACCCCTTAGCAGTCACTCCCTATTCCCTCTTCACCTTCTCCAGCCCTAGGCAATCACAAATTCACTTTTGTCTGTAGGGACTTGCCTATTCCAGATATTTCATGTAATAGAATTGCACATTATGTGGTCTTTTGTGACTGGCTTCTTTTAGTTAGCACTCTATTTTGAGATTTATTGACGCTATAGCATAGATGAGTGTTTCATTACTTTTTCTTAATGAGTAATATTTTATTGTATGGATACATCACATTTTATTTATCCATTCATCAGTTGATTGACATTTGCTTTCTTCTGCTATTTGGCTATTATGAATAATGTTGCTGTGAACATATGTGTACAACTAAGCATTTATTTTCAAATCTGGTTTTGAGGAAGTCTCAGATTGAGTGACTTTTCAGCCCACTAGACCATGTGCAGGTAGAAAACTTCAACTTTCAAATTTGACACCAACTTACTGTATGAATACAGGTAAGTTACTTCTTTGAGCTTTTTTTTAAAAAAAATTTAATCTGAAAAAAAAAAAAAAATGGATATAGAGTGCCTGAAATTAGATGATGCATCTAAAGTGCCACTCTTCTGTCTAAGGGGAACTCAGTAAATGATAGCTCTAATTATATGTATTTTTCTTTTCTCTTAAATTCTTTTATTCCATTCAAATCCTTGCTGGTGAGTTGAAAAAGTAGGAATCAGGAAAAATATCCGGGTATAAATAGTATCTTAACTCTTGGGCTTCATTTTGCTGCTCTGCAAAACATGGGGATTGGATAATCCTTAGGGTCTATTTCTGGCTTTCATATTTTAGGATTTAAAATGCATTTTAAAACTATTTTCTGCAGACATCATAAGTGAAGGTTTGATTATTTCTCCAGGGTCATATAGCAAGACTGTTGCAGAGTCAGCATTTGAATTTCGTGGTCTTTTATTCAGGTCTCAGTTATTTGTGTTAAAAGCTCATTCTCTCTAAGAGTTTTAAGGTGCAAAACCAATGACTACAGAGTAACTTAGTCAACTTCCTAGTGAACCAAAAACTGCATGTCAAATGTTTTAATATTTTGTGATCATATATAGTTTCCAATTTTTCTGTCTCTTATGAACTGGCAAGAACTCATTTATTGTTTTGGTCTGAAGTAGTTTGTTTTGCCGTGGTTCTAGAAGTATTACAAACACAATGTTCCTGCCTTCTTCACACTTTTTATAGTTGCAATGAAAGCGTTAATTTCAAAGTTTATTTATACTTAAATCACTTTGTAAAACAAACTCCATCTGGTCATTTACCCCCTTCAGTGCTTAAGTTCCTATGTTTTATGTGCCAAATACATTTGCAGCTTTGAAATTATTTGAAGGGTTTGCAATAGTCTCGCACATTTAATATGCACTGTGGACATAGTGCTGATCAGTTCCTCATTAGGTGTAAAAAAATTTTAAATTGGTCTTCTAAATATTGCACAGTTTCACATGGTTGTGTTGCTTTTTTTGCATGTGAAAATAATTAGCCACTTAAGTCTCAAAATTTCAAACTCCAGTTAGAGATGACATAATTGCATCTCGTTATTATTGCAGTATAATCAGAGGTATTGTTTCATAAAATGCTTTTGTTGGGATGCTAGGGGATGATTTTAATAGATTTCATGTAAGAATAGCTAATTTGTTGCATAGTCAGGGCCTGCTGGCGGTGTCTGTGTACGCCTGCCCTTGGGAATCTGGAAACCGGAAACAACTCTTAAAACAAGAGCCACAGGTTTGATGATACCTTAAAATACATAGTCAGAATGCACCGCCGAAAGCCATAGGGACACGGATGAAACACGGAGACCTTTCTGAGAATGAGAATGTGTCATTACACAGTGGCAAGGCTGGTACTCTGGGAATGTAATGTGAAGAACTGCTTTGGGAATTGGCTACTGCCTAACAGGTTTATCAGAGACAGGTGTGGTTGGATCCTGAGCAGTAAACAGTGTCCAGCAAGAGTAGCTCCAGAATTCTTGCTTCCTTTTCTTGCCCTCCTGGGTGTTGGCAACACAGTCATGTGCCGCTTAACAATGGGGATGTGTTCTGAGAAATTTGTCCTTAGGGGATTTCATTATTGTGCAAACATCACAGAGGGTACATACACTAACCCAGATGGTGTAGCCTGCTGCATACCTACGCTATGTGGTAGAGCCTGTTGCTTCAAGACTACAAACCTGTATGGCATTTGCCTGTACTGAATACAGTAGGCAATTGTAACACAATGGTATTTGCATATCAGAACATAGAAAAGTACAGGAAAAATACAGTATAAAAGATTTTAAAAATGGTGCACCCATATAGGGCACTTACCATGAACGGAGCTTGCAGGACTGGAAGTTGCTCGAGGTGAGTTGACGAGTGAAGGTGAAGGCCGAGGACTTTACACTACGGTGGACTCTATCAACACAGTACACTTTGACTACACCAAACAAATAAAAAGATATTTTTCTGTCTTCCATAGTAAAGAAAGTTTACTGTAATTTCCCCTAGCTTACTGTAGTTTTTTTTACTTTATACACTTCTTTTTTTAATTCTTTGATACTTTTGTGATAACACTTAGCTTAAAACACAAACACATTATACATCTGCACAAAAGTATTCTGTTTCTTTATATTCTTATTCAAGAATCTTTATTTTTTATTTTTTTACTTTTTAGAATTTTCTTAAAAAGCAAGACACAAACACATGCATTAGCCTTGGCCTACTCTAGGTCAGGATCACCAATATCACTCTTCCATCTCCACATCCAGTGCCCCCGGAAGGTCTTCAGGGGCAATAACATGCATGGAGCCATTGTCTCCTATGATAACAATGCTTTCTTCTACAACATGTGCTACAGGATCTGCCTGAGGCTGTTTTACACCTAACTTTTTCATTATCAGTAGAAGGAATGCATTCTAAAATAACAATGAAAACTATAGTATAGTACCTACATAAACCAGCAACATAGTCTTTTATTATCATTATCAAATATTACGCATTGTACATCATTGCAAGGACTATACTTTTATAAAATTGGCAGTTCAGTAGGTTTGTTAACAGAAGCTTCACCACAAATATGTGCAAAATGCATTGCACTACATTATGAGAGCTATGACGTCACTAGACAATCAGAATTTTTCAGCTCCACTTAAATCTTATGGGACCATTGTTGTATATGTGGTCCATCATTGACCAACATGTCTTTATGAGGTGCAAGACTGTATGTCAATAAGAAGCTTGGAACCCCAGAGGGCACAGATTCAGTCTTCCTTTCACTAGTTACCCTTTCAACTTCAGGTCCAGAGAATTCCTAGTAGCAAAAGGATGGCTCATTTTATCTGTCAGCTTTGCATCCTTTCTACCCAATGCCCCAACCCTTAAATTGCATGTAAGTGTGTTTATGAATTTTCAGTTTCATAAAAGTAGTAGCAAACATAATTACCTTTGTCCCAAATATGCACAGATATTTCTTTGACAGGCAGTAGAGCACAGCAGTTGAGGGAAAAGTCTTTAGAATTCACACAGCTGTGATATATAAATACATATCTTTTCATAGTCTTGGACCTCCTTTGAATTTTACTTACTTCCTCTGTAAAATAAGGCTAATAATATAGTTTCACACATCAAATAGCATATCTTTGGGATTTAGCATAGTGTCTGAGAAATAGTAAGCAGTTGATATTTTCTCACAATCTAATCTCCTACCAAATCTCAGTGAATGACACCACCAAATCTGTAAAGCTGGGCATCCAGCCTGTCACCTCACCCTCCCCACAAAGTGCAAACCTTCAACAGAAATCTTGCCAACTCTCATTACAAAATATGTTTTGACACATATTGCATCTTTGACTGTTCCTCATCTCTAATGCCACTGCTAGAGTCCCAGACATCACCAGCTTTGACCTGGACTCCTGCAAACACCATGTACACACCTGATCTTCTTGAAGAACCTCCAACCCTTCCTTGACACAGCATCTGGAGAGATCTTCAAGTAATGGTAACCGCATTCTATCCCTGCTGCCATTTCTTCAGTGGCTCAGCAGTTTATTTAAGACTCCACATCTTTAACTTGCTCTACCAGGCCCTACCTAGCCTTCTGCACAGATGTTTCTTCAGTTCGGACCCCAGAAGCTTTTCCCAATATGAACTGTGTTCTAGTCACACCCATCTTTATTTTAGTGCCTCTAAAAAACTGAGGTCTTTCATTTCTTGAGGCTTTCACACATATATAAAGTTTCCTCTGTCTGGAATGCTTGTCTCTCTATTGTTTTGTTTTACAATTTTAGAAATTGTATCATTTTCCCTCAACATTGTATTTTGGAAAATTTCTGACCTGAAAAGTCACAAGAATTGTATAATAAAGTCCTACATACCCTTTATCTAATTTCATCAAATATTAGCATTTGCACCATTGTTTATTGATCTCTGATGTGTGCTTTTCATTTTATGTAAGAAGATTGAATTCTATTATAGAAGAGAAACACAAAAATAAAGACAAATAAACTTAAATATAGAAGGCAAGTAGCTCATGAAGCACATTATACGTTGATAAGGCTGTAACTGAAAAGGAAGAAAAGGCAAGGGGACACTAAATATGCTTGATGAATTAAATATGCCTGAAGCATCCAAGGCACAGAGTGCTCCTGAAGCATAGCAGGCATTAAATATATCAATATTCATGAGGTCTTAAGTCTGCCACCTGCCCACAACATCCTCTCTAGACCCATGTGTCTTCTGCTTGAGAAACCCAAACTTCACTTGGTGCTCATTGGGCTAAGTGGCCAAGGTTCTTGAATGCTTACCACCAGTCATAATTTTTATTGTTGTCTTGGTTGTGTGAAGCTTGTTTTCTGATACATATCCTTACAAAGCATTCAGGGTAATGATCGTATAAACTCTTAATAAAAAGCATATAACTTATAAAAGCATATAAACTCTTGCAAATTGACAACAGATTTTAAAAAATACTTGATAGCACATTTGTATACGTGAACATAAATTTTGTTGGAGGTAAATTCTTGGTTCAAATTTTCCTTCCATGAGTATCTTATACATGTTATTCCATCTTCTTCTGGAATAAAAAAATTGCTGTAGAAAAGCCTGAGCATGTAATTTACCTACATGTCCAAAGACTTCTCTAAGATTTGGTCATTTTATTAGAATGCGTCTTGGTTTTAGTCATTGCAATTTGATTTCCTTAGGTACAAGGTGTGATCTTTCAATATGTATTTTCAAAACTCTTTTATTAGATTTCAGGAAATATTTTATATTTAAGATTTGTCCTATCCTCACGCTTTCTTTTTCTTTTTCAGGGAATCTATTATGCATATATTGTGTCTTCTTTGCCTGCCTTCAATATTTGATGTTTTCTTTTGAATTATTTTTATCTCTGTCTTCATTTTTTAAATTTTTTACAATGTTCTTCTTTGTTCTCTCTATTGTTCTTTCTTGTTTAATTCTCACTGTTATAATAATTTATTTTTATGTCTAATTCTCTTTTGAGTCTGTCTCTTCATATCTTAGTCTTCCTAAATGTCATTTATTTTTTCTCACTTTTTGAGATAGATGATCATTCTATTAATTTGTAGCTGTTTTTCCATTGCCAATATATGCATTTACACACTGAAATCTAGATACCTTCTAAGTACTTATTGGTACTTATTTGGTGCATGACAAAATTTTATGTGTGTGTGTATTTCATTAGGAATCAGAGTTAGATAGTTTATTCTTTAACCCATGATTTATTAAGCATTTTTTTCTTAATGACTAAATTTATTAGAATTTTCTATTTTATTGCATTGTGTTAATATCTATTTCATAGCATAATTAATAACATGGTCAAAAGCAAGTAGGCTCTGTATAGCCTCCACTCTTCAGAATTTGTGTAGAGTTGTTTTATAGCCCAGTATAAGGTTAATTTTCCTAAATATTCTGTGTGTTCTTGTAAAACAAATGCACTCTTCAGTAGACTGCCCTGCTCTATGCCTTTTGTCTATAGCATGTTAATCATATTAAGTCAATTCTTTTATAAACATTATTTTTTGTCTGCTTTATAAAAATTAAGGCCTGTGAGAGGTGTGTTTATATGTCACTATGACTCTGAATTTTCTATTTATGCTTGTAGATTTGTGTATATATTTAAATGTATGTTTTGAGTTATTTTTTGGGCTTATAGAAACTTTGCTCTTTTTTTTTCCAGTTTGAAGCCACCATCTTTAAATAACTAGCCTAGTCAATTCTGCTATAATGTTTGTTTTGAAAACTTGAGTTTTTTCCAACAAAGTATATGTATTAGGAGAAAATTTGAAGACAATATTACAATGTGAATTTTGTTTGTTTATGTGCATTTTGTCCCTGAGAAACATTGAATGAGTAAAACTGTGCCAACCTGAAATAAGGTATATAGAAAAATATACACACACACATCATACACATACCACACCACACACACAGCATACCTCACATGCCACACATTACACACATCACATATGCACACACCAAATATACCTACCACAGGCACCACACACATACCATGCCACATACACATCACACACATGCCACTATGCTACACATAGCCCTCCACATACACACCACATATATTACACACCATGGATAGACACCACCACACACACCCAACACCACACATACATACACACCTCACATCACCCTATGCCACACACAAACTACACACACAAGCATCATACATACTCACCACTCATACCACACACATACCACACACATATCACACATCACATCCCACAAAACATGGACACCTACACACTACATCACACAGACACACATACAGCACACATACCACACATACATACCACACCACACATCACACATCACATTCCAGAAAACATGGACACCTACACACTACATCACACAGACACACACACACCAAACACACCACACATACATACCACACCACACAGCACACACATCACACATCACATTCCACAAAACATGGATACCTACACACTACATCACACACACACACCCCACACAAACCATACATACATACACACATCACACAGCACACACACATCATACATCACATTCCACAAAACATGGACACCTACACACTACATCACACAGGTCACTACACAAACCACAAATACATGCACACACACACCACACACATACTACCACACATACCTATCACATCACACCACACACAGAGCCCACACACACACACCCAAGGCACACATATACCCAACATATACTTTGAATATCTACATTTCACATCCATTCACATCTGGTGATTTTCATGTTTTCTCCAGATTTTAGATCACCTTCTTTCACTGTTTTATAATCACTCATAAACTGCAATCCTTCTAACACCTGATTCTACAAGGAAATACCAGGTTTTTTTCAAAGTAAATATGTATTGCAGTATTTACGTAATTCTCAACCACTTAACATGTGTCAAGTGGTGCAACCAAATTTATCAGGTTCTCATGTACTTTATATTTCACTGAGCAACTTTACAATTGGTGTGCCTCTAACTTTATTTTGTCTTAAACTCTGTAGTGTTTTGTTTTCTATAACACATCTGCTTGTGATAGCAGAATAACAGCTATTCTTCTTGCTTTAAAGTACACTTTGATGGATGTTAATATAGATGTAACAGTATTATTTGTTTTATAAATGGGTATTATTCTTTCCCTATTCTTACTTTCCGATTTTGTATACATTGATTTAAATTTGTCTCTTGTAAACAGCATATAGCCAGAAAGCTTTTTACCCAATCTGACAGTTTTTGTTATTTAGCTGAAACTTTTATTCCATTGAGTGTTATTGATGATGTGCTGGGTTTAAATACACCATCATTATTATGGTAGAAGTAGCCACAGTACTATCAGTAATGTTTACTTTACCATAGTTTTACTTGCTCTGTTTCTTCCCCCCCAACATCACCCCTGTTGTTTCTTGTCTTCTTTTGGAAGGACTATTTTTTATCACATCTTTTTCTCTCTATTACCCTGAAAATTACACGATCTACTTCTTTTAATTTACTGCCTCCTCTAAATAAAGTATGCACTTTTATTTAACTCATTATCCTCTAATATTAATCAATGTCTCTACCTTTCCCTTGGAGCTTTCATTCATCACTTTCCTGATATGTTATTGTGGTCATGTAATATATGTATGTACGTATGTGTGTGTGTCTAACAAAAATCTTTGAGGAAGTAATATCATTTTCAAATGTCATCAATATGTATTTGGATAGAACCCTACATTTATCACTCTCTCTTTTATTTATTTTTTATTGTGACCGAATATCCTGTATCTGTATCCCTTAGAATTTTCATTAGAGCATGTGTGTGGATGAAGAACGCTGGTGTTTTATTTTGTTTCTGTTTGGTCTGAAATTGTCTCCATTCTTCCTTTATTCTTTTAGGAGATGTATGTTCATTTAGAACTTTAGGTTGGTAGTTATTTTTGTTTCAGGATAATGAATATATTTCTCCTGCATACAGGGCTCATGTTGTTTCTGAGAACTCGGTTGTCAGTCTGACTATGGGTCATTTGAAGGTAGCGTTTATCTTCATCTTTGGTTTTCTATCATTTCAGTACGATATGTATACATGCATTTATTCATAAGATTCAGTGAACTTCTTGAACCTATGTGTTCGTTTTATCTGTTTTGATGTATTCTCACACATTCTTTCTTTAAATATTTTTGTCTTATCTCTTTGTTTTGCTATCTAGATAATTTTTCTGATGTGTGTTATAATTAATCAATTTTCTCTTTAACTGTGTCTAATATACTGTTAAGCTCAACTTTTCAATTATTTGTTTTGGGGACAGTAGTTTTTACTTTTGTTTTCTCTCTTTTTTCTTCATGTGCTATGTCATTTTATATTTTGCTCTTTCTTAGACATTTTTAAGCCCGCTTTTTTTATTTTTTATTTTTTTATTGGCAGAGTCTTGTTCTGTGGCCCAGGCTGGAGTGCAGTGGTGCAATCTCAGCTCATTGCAACCTCCACCTGCTGGGTTCAAGTGATTCTACTGCCTCAGCCCCCCGAGTAGCTGGGATGACAGGCATGCACCACGATGCCTGGCTATTTTTTGTATTTTAGTAGAGACAAGTTTTTGCCATGATGGCCAGACTGGTCTCGAACTCCTGACCTCAAGTGATCTTCCCACTTTGGCTTCTCAAAGTGCTGGGATTACAGGTGTGAGCCATCATGCCTGGCCAAGTCTGCCTTTTTATTTACTTCACTGTAGCAAGCGTATTTTAACAACAATTCCTGCCTAGTAAGCCAGTATATTTTGTGCAATTATTTCTCTTGTTCATTGTTTCACATTACAGTAGTATATGGATCTTTTTCTCTTGTACTTGGTTATCTTTAAGTATATTCTGATTTGGGAAAATAATTTGCAAAAATAACTTTAAGTAGAAGATGCAAGTTTTATTTTATTTCTGTCCCCGCTAAGGGAGTGAGCAGGCATGTGGGGCACTGAAAATCTAGCCAGGTGCACTCTGCAATAGCAACGTTCACAATTCTCTGGACCACCCAGTTGACATCATTTGGGTGTATACATTCATTTAAGTGGAGAATTACTTCTTATTCTTCTTTATTGTATCAATCAGGTGTCCATCAAGAAAGCAAAACCATTCTGATCATTAAAAAGAAATCGATCGGGAACAGCTGAAAGTTGCATGTGGAAATCAGGAAGTTTCAGGACTCTCTGGAAATTACTAAAAATGACCTCACCGTGATGCTTTTGAAAAACATGTCTTCTCTGGAGGCACAGTAGTTTCTTCTACTGGTTTCTACTCTTGGCAGTATCTGAAATCTTTGAAGTCCTTCTTGAAATTCTAGGAAATGAATTTCCCAGGGTTCCTGGTTCTCTAACGTGAAGAAAACAGAAGGGAGTGGAGATGAGTGCTGGTTGTCAAAAGAAAATGAAAGCTCGATACCCGGCACACCTGAATTCAGGGGTCATCACTCCGGGTCATAGATGAAACTGGCGCCAGGGTTATGATTATGACTAATTTGGACAAGCCTTGCCTGTTGCATTCAGTTTCTCTCACCACACCAAGTCAAGAGATTCTGCACAGTTGCACTGATATTTTTTCAAAATTGGCCATTGCCCTCAGGACAAAAGGGAGGTGGGCCCTACACTTGTTTTTTGTCTTCTTTGAGGTTTGTTTCCATAATTTTGCATGACCTGTAGCTCTTTGATGCTTTTAACATTTTTTTTTAAAGTTTTCCTCAATGAGAATGTTGAGGTGAGTCATCTATCTGTTTTTATAAACAGTAAGAATCCTGCATTCTCTTTTTTAAGAGTTAAATTATGATCTACTATAGTAAGTAGAAGGTATAATCACCTTCTCTAATTCTCTCCAACAGGTGAAAATGAACAGAACCTGAAGTTTATGGCATTACATACATTTTGAATTTAAGAGCTTCCACTGAGGTTTTAAAACACTGTGGAAAAATTAAAGAGTTTTGCTTTAGTGAGCTCAAAATCTTGATTGTTATATATATATATATATATATTTTTTTTTTGGAGATATAGAAGGTGCAGATGTTTTTATTTCAGCACATTTTCTTCTTTATATTTTTCTATTTAAAATTGTGTTGTAAATTGACAACGTATAAGTGCCCATATTTATGGGGTACAAGGAGATGTTATCACTTTATGAGTACACTGTGGAATAGTTAACTCAAGCTAATTAGCATATTATTCAGCACAAATATTATACGTATTTTTTTGCAGTGAGAACTGCACATACTTAATTTTTGCAGTGAGAATCTTTGAAATGTACTCTTTTTGCTATTTTTAAGTGCACAATATACACTATTATTCACTATATTCACCACTCTGTGTAATAGAATTACCTGATGATCTGGCAATCCCACTCCTGGGTATTTGCTCAAAAGATTTAAGTCAGTTTGTAGAAAAGATGTCTGTGCTCGCATGTTCAGGACATAATCTTCTCTAAAAGATGTTTCCCCAAACCATCAAAATAAAGGCAAATGAGGAGAAAAGAGACTAAAATAGAAAAATAGGTTTGAGAGATGAGGCTTTCCTAGAAAAAAATAATAATCCAACCATATAATGCAGCAAAATTACTTTTTAAATAAAAATAAAAATAAGTCTTACCCTTGAGCGGGTCTGAAGAATCAAGCTGTCATCACACAAACATCTTTGAAGAAAGACACAGAAATATGATTCTTTTTGCCCACAGCAGTTCTAAATAACGCTTCGCAGCTTCCAGAGAGTCATGAAAAAAGAGTGATTACACATAGAACCAGAGAGTTTCAATGCCAAACAGTTCCCAAAGCTGCAGCATTTACAGTGAAAGAGAACTTAAAACCCTTATAGAATCTGGTTCGTTACCAGAAAAACAAAATCTTTGTGTGCCCAGAATAATTCTGACTTAAAAAAAAAATTCCACCTACACAGAAAAAGTCAATCATGAGTTAAAGACCCTACAATATTGCATGCTAAATATATTATCTTCAGGAATGCTACAGCATGTTGAATATACTTTCTTTCTCTTTTTATCCTAGCAATGTGGTTTTTGTAAAGAAATCCTAAAATTCACTGCTATAGAATTTTATGTCTTTAAAAAGTACATTGCTATGTTAAGAGGTATCCAATGTATAATTTCAAAAGGTGAATTAGATTAAAAAGTGAACTCTGGGGAACAGAGTGTCCTTCAAAATTAAAGACACAAAGTTAGTGAAATGATGGAAATGTATTCACTATATCATTTTATAGGTATTGGTTATCTGCCTGCTATGTTCCAGGTACTTTGTTTTCTACACCATACTGAAGACAGGGAGCTCAGCAGCTGGCCGGGAAGTAACCACGGTGTTCTTGCTACCTGTTTCTTTGTTTAAACATTAGTACAGCACTTTGAGAGGCTGAGGTCAGAGGATCACTTGAGTATAGGAGTTCAAAACCGGCCTGGGCAACATAGCAAGACCCTATCTCTGTCAAAAAATTAGCTGGGCATGGTGGGGTGTGCCTGTAGTCCCATCTGCTGGGGAGGCTGAGGTGGGCAGATGACTTGGGCCCAGGAGGTTGAGGCTGCAACGAGCCATGATGTTCCACTGTGCTCCAACCTGGGTAATAGATTGAGACCCTATCTCAAAACAGACAAAACATTAAACAAAAAATCAGCAAAATATATTAATACGGGAGACATACAAGGTGTAATGAAGCCTATACTTGTGGAACCTAACAGTCTTGAGGAATCAAAAGTTTCCTGGAAGAAATACTGCATGTGCTGAAATCTAGAAGGTGGGAGTGCAACCCGTGGAAGCAGAGCATGGGGGTGAGACAGGAAGCTCAGGGGACAGCATGCTCAGTGGGACACTTATTTAGATGCACTTGGCTAAAACATTGCTTCTATTCAAAGGGAAGAAATATGAAGAAAGTTTGAGCAGGTAGAGTGGGGCCAGATCACAAAAAACCTCCTAAATATGCGGCTCTTTTCATTCTGTTTCCTGAGAATTTTGGAAAGCCATGAAGGATTTTCAAGGAAGGAGGAAGGTTTTCTTATCTGTTTTAGCAATAATCTTACACACATAGCCAATAATTGGATGTGGGCAGAGTTGGTGGTAGGAACACTGGCGAGGAAGATATTGCACTAATGTAGCAAGAAGTTTCTGTGTTTTGAACTAGAGTAGAGACTATTGGAATGAAAAATATAAATGGTGTCCAGTCATATTTAGGAGGTAGAATCTTAGGATTGGGTAGTTCATTGCAAGTGCTGAACTCGAAGAAAACTGCTAGGCTTCTGACTTCAGCTACTGTGTGGATAGCAGAGTATTTTTCTGACAGAGGCACATAATGAGAAGCAAAGCTTTAGAGGAGGAAGTGGAAGTTAAGTTTTAAAAATGTGAACTGAATTTCCCACCAAGAGGAAGCACCTGTATATATGTGTGTAGATTCCAGGCAAGAAGTCAGCACTGAAAATACAATTTTGGAAACAATAGAGTTATGAAGGACAGACGAAGTACCACACCCCAACCAGAGGGGTAGGTGTGAACTTCCAGAGAGTGTAGGAGAGAATCTCCGGCAGCACTGTTCCCTAAGAAATGGCTCTAGATAAGAAATCTGAAAAGGAGGCTGAGTAGCCTGAAGGATGAGGTGTTCAGAAAGCCAGGAGAAAAGAAAGCCAGTTTCCTTTTCCCCTAGGCAAGAGACAGGAAGGCTTCATGAGTCTGAAGCCCACACTTATTTAGCTGTGGGCAGTTATTATCTCCTGTGATTCAGACCCTTCTCTGTTACACAGGGGTGATAAAAATGGCACCCACTCTGAAAGACTGGGATGGGCATTGACTACATTACTATTTATAAAGTGTGTAGAAGAGCGCCTGGCAGAGAGCAGGTGCTACCAAAGTGCTTGAATAAATAAAATGTCAAGCAAGGTAAAGACTGAATTTATCCACGGGAATCTGGTATTGTCTCATGCAGTGACAATATGTGGGGAAGAAGAATGGGGTGAGGCAAAGTCAACATGCCCAGTGTGGAGAAACCAGAGGGATGTGGAGGGGACGTGTTGATTGGAGGCTGGCAGAGAGCTGCCGGGAGTTCTGCACCGTAAGAACGTGGGATGGGTATTATTGAAGAGACATCTTTAAGAATGCTGATTACAAGGCTCTGGCTAGGATCTGCCCTTGGGAAGCAAATAACTGTTTAACAAATAGCTGTTGAAGGATGGGGGCATGAGCGCATGGGAAACTGCCGGGAGAGATTGTCCGTACGTTTTTGTTTGCTTTTACTCCTTGCTTGTCTGGAAATTGTGATTGCCAGTGAAAATTACATCAAATTAGGAGTCGGGAGACCAGATTGTTTAAGCACATGGCTTTTTTCCTCAGAACCTTAGTATTTCTATACATCAAGTAAGGGTGTAGACTGAATGCTGCAGGACTTTTCCTTAGTTCAGCTAAAGACGAGGTCTTTTGTCCCACGGCCATGAAAATTCAGGTTCACAGACAATTTCAAATTCAGGTTCACAGACAATTTCAATGTTGAGTAAGACAGAGTTTTATTGGGTGAAAAGGAAGAAAAGGTGGACACAGGGACTCTGCCATGCCAGATCTCCCTGCTAGAGTGCTTCCTGCCTCACTGTTGGAATTCCAGGTTCCACACAGGAAGAGGAGGGGCCAGGCTCCTCCCTGCCGCAAGTGCTGCAGACTTCTGGAGGCTGCACCCCAATGCACAGGCAGGCTGGAGTTTTGCCAGGGGCCCCCTCCCCTCTGGCTGTCTCACCTGGGGGAATTCCTACATTTATTACCATTCCCAGTGCTGTCTGCTCACACTCTTTGAAGTACATAGCACTGAGTACCACCAATAAGGAGAATCTCACACTTTTTGAAATGTGACCTCCTGTTGTCCTTCACTTAAATCATTCACTGCCATTAGTTTTGCCTTATATTTTAACTGTGCATTTCTTGGCAATCATGATATCATTGGAGACATCTTCAGGAATACTGATTACAAGGCTCCGGCTAGGATCTGCCCTTGGGAAACAAATAAGTGTTTAATTCTAATCAGCCAGATAAGGAAATACAAATCATGTGATTGAGACATAAGGAAGTCAGGCTAGGGAAGCCCAGAGCTAATGCATCTGCCGTGGCATGGTATCAGGGCACCTGAGAGGTAGCATTGGTTTGAAAGTCAGAAGGCCTGCTTTGAAGCCCGGGCCTTATTTTACCCCAAGTAGTCACGCAGCCTTCAGCAGATCTCTTGATTTTTTAAGGCCTGACTTGCTCCTAAAGAAAGGTAAGATGACCCATTGCCATCACCAGTACATAGTGAGTGCCTACTCCATTCCAGCGATTGCAGTGGACATGGCCATCGGTACCCAGGAATGCAGACATGGCCTTGGGCCTCTTGCTGGCACAATCTAGTGTGGATCAAAGGCAGATGTACAAGGAAATGCACACATTAGAGGCACGATTTCCAGCAGTCAGGTGTGCTACCATAGTCAAGATCATCAGAGATGCCTGCAGAGAGGCCAGCACTTACTTACACAGAGACATGAAGGAGGCAGTTGTGAGAGGAGCCCAGAGAAGGAGAGTTCTGAGCAGGAAAATCATCCTGAATGAGTGACTAGAGACAGAAAAGAGCTTGACCCTGTCTAAGAAACTGAAAGATGAATGGTGTGTATGCTGAAGAATGAAAATAGAGACAGGTTGGAGTCCTTTCATACAAAAACACGTGGGCTATGATCAGGACTTTTATTCTATGATCAGGACCATGAAAGACCTACCATTTCCTAACATTCTCTGAGTTTGTGACTATTTTCTTGTGACTATCATCTCTGCTCTCTTGAATGCCCTTGAATGCCAGTGTGTGAAAGTTGAGGTGTGGCTAGAAACTAATGGTAAATATGCTGGAATCTCTTGCACATGGACCATTGCATTGGTTTAACAAATACAAACATTACTTATGAATGAATATTAAAAGCTTCATTTCTTCACTTGGATGATCAAGAAACATTATTGCCAGCCCTTACAGCCTAATTTAAGAGATGCAAAATCATTAAATGCAGATGCAAGACCAGCCTGGCCAATGTAGTGAAACCCCATCTCTACTAAAAACACAAAAAATAGCTGTGCGTGGTAACCAGTGACTATAGTCCCAGCTACTTGGGAGGCAGAGGCAGGAAAATCACTTGAACCCAGGAGGCAGAAGTTCCAATGAGCTGAGATGGCACCACTGCACTCCAGCCTGGGTGACAGCGTGAGACTGTCTCAAAAAAAAAAGAAAAAACAAAAAAAAAAAACAAAAACAGCCGGGGGGTCAGGATTGGCTATTTGCAGGAGAAAGAACCAAAGACATTATCCACCTCCCCATTTTTTTTTCTTTCTTATCCTAACTCCCATAGTCTTTCATTCTTCTCCTTCCCACTTACTTAAGAGATAGCAAGGCTAGTTAAAAGCCTGTTGTGGTGGAACTCAGGACAAGCCCTGGAGAAGTCCTGTGTGCACACACGCTTCTGCGAGTGGAGGTGTATCTGTAGATGGGAGTGTGAAGGTGAGTCTATATGTGTATGTGTGCTGAGTTATTGTGAGCTGCAAAGGCTAGCAAAAGATGAGGAGGCTGGAGGTAGAATAAGAGGAGGAAAAACTTGCTTGTAGGTCTGACGATCTGAACTATGATTTGGAAACAAGTTTTCCCCGTGTCAAATTAAAAAAAAATTCTCATGAATAAACATATGTATCATGCATTGTTGGAAAAATAAATAAAATTGTAGACAGTATAGTTACGCCTTTAGATATATGAGTTGTAAAATCATCACCTCATTCAACTTCACTTTATAGATGCTGAAAATGGGACCTAGACATAAAGAGTGACTTGTGTCAGCAAATCAGTGGAAAATCTGAGTTTGGAACCAGGGTGTCTTCAGGTTAGTATTCTTTATAATTTCTCAGGCTGTTTTTCAGCCCAACTGTCTCCACTCTGGTAAATGACATTTAAATGTGCAGGCAGATGACAAAATGTCTGGTAAAAGAGCAAGAGCCTACAACTGATCAACCAAGCCGTAATTTGAAACCAGAATCTGCAATTTGTAGAATTTCCCTTTGTCGTGATCCCTGAGCTTGTGTCCTCTTGTCTGTAAAAAAGGCAGTAGAAGCATCTACCTGAGCAGATCATTGTGAGATTGAAACAAGAGAGTCACCTGAAAGTACCCAGCACCCAATGCACATTTAGTGTGACTTAAAGTTGCCTCTGAAGTCGTAGGGAAGACATTTAGAACTGATCTTCCCATAACGGGAACCACATGATTTTCTTCAAACGCATTGGAAGATGTTGTAGAAACACAAAAGGATACAGTAAACTGATGGGAAATGACATCTCTTGAGTGAACCCAGCACCTATACAGGTAGTACAGAAAATAAACGAACAAACAAAGAAGGAAAGGTCAGGGTATGACCAGAGAAGAAAACCGTTGATGAAGTCAACTTAAGGCCCTTAGCATTCATAGCTGCTCTACGCGTCTGAGCATCATCACATAACCTCAGTGGGAACCACTGTCTTTGGAGAAAGGCCCAGGAGGCCAGCTGGAACTGGACTCTTACCTGAAGTATCCAACGGGCTGTATGAATAGGATGATGCCCAGCAAGGTGTGGGCCCAGGCTCTCGGCCTTTCTTTGTGTTGAGGAAACATCACAAACTTTGTTATTATTGTCATCTGCCTGATGCATATTGGAGATGAGTATGCATATTTAAAAATGGTTTTGTTACTGGCTTTATGAATTCTGGTTCCTGGTTCCAACGGTTTCACAGGGCAGACAGGACACTTTCAGGTCAGGCCACCAAAGCACTGTTTGTGATCCTGGGTAATCCAGAGGCATTATATTGTTATGAGCAGATCAGCTGGGAACAAATGTAGGTTCTACTTCCAAAAGTGGAAAGAAGCCAGAATTTACAATCTATAACCTAGCAATACATTGGCTTTTAGCTTTAATGAGAATAGATTATTAAAATAAAAACATGAGGTTTACAAAATGCGTTTTAAAAGGTCATCAGTCTAATCTGTGTTTCTTCCCTCACATGTTACACGGGACTCTTGGTCAGTGAAATCAGGTATATCTGAACTGTTAATAATTTCAACAAACGTTAATGGTGAATGTGGAATTGGTTGAATGGCGATACCCACACAGATCTGACTTATGCATTAGGTCACCCTGGAGGATGTTCTGTGAATGCTCCTTAGAACTCTGTCCTGGGCCCTGTCCTGTTTCTTATTTTTATCACTTAATTTAAAAGGACAATGTAGCATATTCAGAAAATAATTTTGGAGCTGATTTTTATATGCTGTGCAATTTGCTAAGCATTGACTGTTTGAAAGTTAATAAGAACTAGTTCTGGACCTCAAATATCTCATGGTTTATTAGATTAATTAAAAATGTGGAAGACACACACGCAGCGGCATTGGATATTTAGAATAACCCATGTTGAATATGTCACCAGTAATAAGCAAAGAAATGCAAATTCAAACAAGATTTTCTTGCCCATCAACTTTCTTATGCTGCATCATTTATTGGAACAGCATTATAGCATCTCCTTAAAAGTAGTTCCATGAATGTTGTAGCAGAGACACGTGATTCTTTTCATTTAAAGAAAGGATTTTAATGATTTACTTAAAGGTTTATTGGGATCACTGCAAACTAGTGCCCTTTTCCAATAACACAGCTCTTAACAGGAAAACTTAAAACAAAGTTCTGTCTTTCTGTGTGTTCTTCCCAACTGAGACGGGGGTGTATTCCCAGCTTAGCTCAATGGCCCTGAGTCTCAGTATGAGAGAGATTTGTGGGGCGGGGTGGGGAGAGAGAGAGAGAAAGGAGAGAGAAAGGAGAGGGAGAGAGGGAGAGAAGAGGGAAGTTTTGGCTGTTTATTATTTAATTTTTATTTGATGATCATGAAACTGATATCTAGACATGTTTTTGTCTAGTACTGAAGCCCTTACTCAATGTTTTAATATTGCATTTTATTCAATATTGCAATGGAATAATATTGCATTTTTTACATTATCTAGCGTGATTTTTCAAGTGCTCTTGATACGGTGAGAGAATGAATGAAATTAAGCAGAATAGGCAGATCTATTCCCTCTGTTTTCACAAACACAATACGATGTCAGTCAATAAATGGGTGAATTCTGGCCATAAGCGGTGTCTCACTAAGCATTTTGTCGGATTTATAAGTAATTAGTGGTATGAATCACCGCATGCCACTGTCTACGTAGCTTTATGCATTCTGTGGCACATGTCCGTGAGAGAGAAGCTGATCTGCAAAAAATTAACCCGAAGCACTTACAAAAAAAGTCCAGGGAAATGGAGTTCCATAAAATGAATTCCACTGGAGTTTTCATTGGAATATTAATATCCTCTTTTCCCGCAGACAAGACGCATTTAACTTGATTATCTGCCCTGCCCTCACCATTCCTCTGTGAGTTGCATACCAATTCCTCACCTGCAGGCTTGACCAGACCTGGTGTTCTGGGACCTGGTGTGAAAACAGAATCACTGCCTCACTTATTATTCTTCAGAGAACAATTTTTATTTCTCTGCTTCTAAATGTCAGAAATCTTTTCCAATGTCCAAGAAAGAAAAAAAAGTCTCCAAGTTGCTGTACAGGAAAATGAGCACAAGTTCCCTTTTATTTGCTTCATGCTGGAGAATCTCCAAGAATTTCTGGTCATCTGGAGGCAGAGAGGGGTGAGTAACCACTCCCTCCAGGAAGGAGCAGACGTCATCCTCTGCCGGTTGAACTCCTGGTTGCTGAGATAAATTGCTCATCCTGGGACCTGTGCTTGAGCCCAGGCCTTTTCTGCCCGTTACTTGTGCACTGGGTACTTTGAGATGTAGGTTCTTTAAATATTTAATCTTCTTGACAATGCTACTATAGCGTTTTGGATGTAGAGAAAACTAAGGTTAGAGAGCTTACATAACTTTCCACAACTGCAGATTGTTAATTGAAGAGCTGAGATATGAACATTGGTGTTTCTGACTCCGGGTGTGTGCTCTTTCTGTCACCCAGGTTTACTGATCAGAGCATCGTCTGCCATGACCTGAGTACTTGAGCTTGATCTATCCATTTGGTTGGTTGCTGTGATGGTTAATTTTATGTGTCAAATTGACTGAGCTAAGGGAAGTCTAGACAGTTGGTAAAACATCATTTCTGTGTGTGTGTCTGTGATGGTGTTTTCTAGAAGATGTTAGCATTGAATCAGTGGATGAACTAAAGAAGACACCCCTCACCATTCTATTTTGCTGGGATGTCTTAGGAATTTCTGAATTCTACCCCGTGCACCTCACTTTGAGTTTCCTCAAAGAGCTTTGTGAACAGGGTCTTGTGCAGCAGTGATGTTAGGGCCATGAAGAACAACCACGAAAATCTCAAATCGGCCCTGCTCCTTCGCATCTTTGACTGGATATTAGAATCTAGAAAGATTACAAAATGAACAAGTGGAGAGATCTGTCCTTTAGAAAACATGTGTTAATGCTTAAAAGATGACAAAAATAATGTTTTAAAATAAATAAACTGTAATTAACCTAAACCAAGTTAAAAAGGGGAATACATCATCCTAGCAGGCTAATTGGTAAAAAATTAAACAAGATACACATAAACAAGAACTCTTCCTTGACACGCCAAACACAGACACACACAGACACACTAAACAGACCCACATACAGTGACACACCAAACACAGACACAAACTTAGACACACACACACGCTAAACACAAACACACAGACACCAAACAGGACACAGAGAAACACACCAAATACAGACATACACACACCAAACACCAGGTACACACACACTAAACACAGCCAACACCACACACACACACACACACTAAATGCAGACACAGACACAAACACCCACTCATGGCGCTGTGTTAACTACTTATGTCAGATCTTGGGTCTGTGTGGGAATGTCTGTGATGGGAGGTGAGCCTGACTTTGGTCAGGTCTTTGAACCCAATTCTTCCCCCGCCCCGACATGAAGTCCTGAGGAATCAGCAACCTCTCCTATCCTCCTTTGAGCTAAGTGTTAACAATCTGCTAAATGTTGATGTTGACCCCAGGTTGTGATATTTTTAATTAGTAGGAATTTAAATCACTCCCAAAAGCTCAAAAGGAGAGAAGAAGGTCTTTTATCTCTTTCAAATTGTGTGAGCGAAGTATTGTCTTGAATTCCCCTTATCTGACAATCAGAACAGTGCTGGAGGCTGTCCTGATTCAGCAGGGGGCTCCCTGCTGAATCCACCACCGGAGTGAGCCACACAGGGCAGGATGCCCCCACACCCTTTTCACTCTCATTGCAGAGGTATCAAGGGGTTGCCTTCATGCTTCTAAGTACCCGCGAGACAGAGGGCTGTCAGCGAGTAAGAAAGATCTAGATTTGAGTTACTGACATTGCAACAGTAGTTGCTATTAAACTTGGTATTGGACACAACAAGGAATTGAAAAATTGAACAGCACCAGAAGAACCTAGAACAGATCACTACTGCTCTTGACTGAGGGGATATTCAGCCAAAGATGTCTATGGACTGTGAACCAAGTCTGTTTCTCTGCCTTCTGCCCCACGCTCCCCCTGCTTGTGACTGTGTTTGCAATGCCCGTGCATGTGTACAGTATTTAAACACACATGGTGGACTTCTGGTGCGATCTCAATATCCTTCGCTCTGTCTCATTTCCTTAGCATTTTTCAAACCTCTCTCTTATGTCACTTCACATTCAAAGCAAAACAATATAACAGCAATGAAACAATCACGCTGCAGATTCATATTTTTGACTCGGTGGATTTGTGTTAAAATAGATGTCTACGTATTCATTTTCTATTTCTGCCATACAAATTACTGCACATTTAGCAGCTCAACACAATATGAATTTACTATCTCATAGTTCTGTAGTTGAGAAGGCTGATAGCCTTGGCTAGTGTCTTTGCTTTGAGCCTCAGAAGCTGAAATCAATGCACCTAGACAGCAGGTTCCCTTCCGGAGGCTCTAGGGGAGAATTGGTTTCTAGGCTTATTTGGTTCGTAGGTTTTTGCGCTGAGCTCTGTTTCCTCACAGGCTGTCAGCACAGCACCCCCAAACTCCTAGAGGCCTCCCTCTTGTGCCTGCATGTAGTCCTTGTATTTCACAGCCAGCCACAGTAGTACATTGTACCCTGCTGTGGCCACGCACACCTCCTCTGCACACTTCTCTGCTCTCCTCTTCAGCTTTTAAGGGCTCGTGTGATTACCTGGGATGCACCTGTATCATCTAGGACACTCTTCCTATCTCGAAGTCAGCTGATGAGCAGCTTTACTTCCATCTGCAAGTCCCCTTTGCCATTTAATGTCACATATCCACAGGCATGAGATCATGAGGGCCAGAGTCTGGCCTACCACAGTCTGTAGGGGCAGAAATATTTCTGTTGAACTCAGAAAATTTAACCACACTGAATTGAGAAAAAATGAAAACTTAAGAAAATGGTCATGTATCTGACAAGTCCGTATCTCTGCGTGTTTGGTGTCAGCCAAGGCTGGGGATATCATTGCCAGGATGCTGTCCATTTCTCTCCGTCCCCTGTCCCTGCTCCCGCTCGCCTTGGCTTTACTCTCAGACACGCTCCCCGCATGGCATCACTCTCCGCCTCAGGTCTCAGTTGTGCACATGGTGTAACCTCAGTGGACTGACTCTGTTCCTGGCTAACACCTCTAATCCAGGTGCCAGAGCTGAGTCATGGAGCTTCTGTTGTAAATACACTCATTCTTGGCCGCTGTGTAGGGAGATAAAGGTGTGGTGTGATCAGGCCCAGGAGTATGCAATCCTGGGAGAACAGAGGGAGGGTGGTTGCCTTGGCCTCATCAAAGCCCATGGGCTGAGAATGAGGAGGGGATATTTGCCAAGGTAAAACAAAAGCACAGCTACCAGAAGACAGAGTGGATGCTGGACAGGCAGCACTGAGTAATTTAAGGGATTTTAGGTTTTGCCATTAACCCACATGTCATTGATGAGGACTTCTTTGGGAGCGATTCTGCAGATCAATTTGGCTCCTAGATGCATTGAATTATCTTAAACAAAAGCCTTAATCTCTCTATGCTACTCCCCATTATATTTCAATCCTAGTACGCTTTTACCCTCAAGTAAACAAAGGTGTCTTCTGCAAATCTCAGCATCTCTTTTTGTAGTTGAGGAAACTCTTATCATGCTAGTTGATCTCACCACGAGATCCCAAATCTATGTGCTTCAGCTGCAGCTACTTTTTCTGCTCTGACTCTCGGGTGACCAGGCACATGCTCAGTGCCTTCTGCTCGCTAAGCTGGCCTCTCTTTCTGAGGCCAAACGTCTTCCACGACATCTAGAAAACTAAAACTAGCAAGCCACAGATTTCCCTAAGTGGCATATGCCTCTTTGCTTTTTAAAGTTTTCACAAAATATGGTACAAACCGTTGGACTATTTGGGGCAGAGCTGACGACAGAGGATTAAAAATAAATTATCCCTGCCCTTTTGTCTTTGATATGGGCAATGCCGTGGAGGACGGGTGACCCAAAGGACGGGGTTTTGGCTCAGATGACATGTTGATGCTGCGGCCTGGGTCTCCAGTGAATGCTGTCACTTTAACGGAAGCCACTAAGCACATCAGCTAGCAGGTGAGTCTTTGTTCCAGAGAGTGACAGCCCTGAAGAGCCACTCCGACTTTTCTTGCACCCCAAGGGCAGGTGTTGACATCCTATTGTGGATGCTCGATGAGAAACACGGCTCCAGTGGGCATCATTTGCAGCATGTAGGAGATCACATAGTGAATAATTGAAAAACCTCTGCTGTGTGCATACGGCACCTGTGGTGGGAGAGAGCTGGGGAACCGTTTTAAGGTGTGCTGTGCTGGCCCAGGAGGGCGAGGGCTATGTCATTGAAGAAAACCATATATACGTATGTGTGTGTGTGAGTGTGTGCATACATGCATGGACGTGTGTGTGTGTATGTGTGTGCGTGTGTACAATTTGCATGCTATTTTGACATCCTGGGTATTTCTTTTCCATTGATCTGCCTAACTTCTCGTGTTTTGTTTTGAGATGGATTCTCGTACTGTCGCCCTGGTTAGAGTGCAACGGCGTGATCTCGGCTCACTGTAACATCCGCCTCCCAGGTTCAAGTGATTCTCCTGCCTCAGCCTCCTGAGTAGCTGAGATCACAGGCACCTGCCACCACACCCAGCTAATTGTTTTTGTGTGTGTGTATTTTTAGTAGAGACGGGGTTTCACTATGTTGGTCAGGCTGGTCTCAAACTTCTGACCTCGTGATCCTCCCGCCTCCACCTTCCAAAGTGCTGGGACTAGAGGCTTGAGCCACCGTGCCCGGCCATTTCTAGTGTTTTAAAGATGCGTATTCCACCAGCCTGGTTGGGGATACCACTGTGCTTCCTCGAGGATGAAGTGGTGCCTCTCTCCTGCCCTCTGAAGTCTGCTACATTTACTTTCTTTGTGCCAGGGTGCATGACAGCATGTTGGGAACGCCGTTTTTAGTTTTTTGTTTTTTTTTTTAATCTACATCATCTGTGTTTAGCTGATTCTTTGGCATAGAGAAGGCCCTCAAAATACTTGTGGAATGAATCAAGTATATACCAAATAAAGAAACATATATTTATATAATTTATCTAAAGAAATCCAACCGATTTTTCTCCTCATTGCTCTCTTTCAGTCCTTGTCCTTAAGTAAACACGATTTTATGAATATTTTTCCTTTTTAAGCATATTCTAAAACATTTTCAGCACTAGTCTTTTATATGAACCATTTTTGAAAAAGTGTTTCTTGCTACTTTGCCTTGTTAAATGCTGTACTACTCCTCTTTGGCCAGGATGTGTGACTGACCAGCCAGGCAGGCTGCTTTCCCAGACAAAGGACAAAGTGGCACAGAAGGCAGCTGGTTCTCCCACCGTGTCTGAGAGTCGGTTTGCAAATGGCCTAGGCTGCCTCCTTCTTCTTACCGATGTGCTGGCTAGTGCCTGCTCTCTCTCAGCCCCTCGCAGTCCCAGCTTCTAATCACCAGCAGTGCTTAAACAAAACTAACCCAATCAATGGACAGGTGATTAGAATTAATTATCCACCTGCCTCAAGTGTAGGTCTAGAGGAATAATTGCATCCTTCACAGCTGGCAGGACTTGGCAGGTTATTCTGGGGTTGCCAGCCTGATGATACTGGACTTGGTGATTATCTGCAATGCTTTTCTGTTCCACCCCGACCAGGAAGACCGGGAATGAATGATCCTCAGAGGTGGTGCACATGTAACTGACAGATGTAAACAAGGAACTTGACCTTGTTTGAAAGTAACCTCAGCAGCAAGAACGATCGTCATATGCTTGAAGCACTATCCACATATTATAACTGTGCTTCCTCAACAAGAAGTAGGTCTGGCTCTCCTTATCCAGAGATCAGGAAACAGAGGCTCAGAGATACCACATTAATCAAGATCACGCAGCACATGAACAGTGTGGCCAGGCTTTATAAGTGACTCCTAAATCTGTGCTGTTTCCCTAACATGTACGTGATTTATCAGGAACACTGCTTAGCATGTCTGTCTCTTTCAACACAGAAGTCCTTTGGCCAAACTGGGACAAGAATGGATGATTTTCATCCTGATTCCAGGGTTTGTGCTATTCTCTGCCTTCTGTCATGGTGACAGCACTGATATGAGAAGAGCGTGTTCTCTCAGGGATGTGCTGTAGCCCTTGTCTGAGACCTGAGGCTGCAGGACAACAGGACAGTCCCAGGCACCCTCCCACCCTCCCATAGCCCCATTTTGCATGTCCTCCTCCATCGGACTCTTCCCCAGAGTTCCAAAGAACAAGACACGGCCCTCAACAAGTTACGAAGAACAACGGACTTGCCATATAGCAACGTCTAGTAAGCATCTATTGAAATGTTGGGTCAATGAAGGAATGAATTAGTTAATAAGTAAAGGGAGGAAAATGAACTAGAATTTCAATATCCCGACAGGTAAACTAGATGGGAAAAAAATGCAGACAATTCACTGATAAGAAGATCCAGTGTTTCAAGAAAAAAAAAATGTTTAGTACTAAAGGAAAGAAATACATTGTCTTTGGTAGAAAAATCTGAGATTCATTCAACATTATGAGTGATTGGATAGACATTGGAAATAACCCGTGGGTTACTGTGGTAATTCAATGAATTGCTCTCTGTGCATTTCTACCTCCCAAATCACTTTACTCGTTTTTATTTTAATATTCACCAGTATCACAGGCCATGAGTAAGTACCACGCTGTACAAAACAACAAATGAAACAGCATAAAACAGGCTAGAAGGAGAGGTGCTGGGCTCCCACGTGAACTCTTCCAGGGCATCTCACCAATAACTCTTCTGTCTCCTCCACTGAAGCCTTTCTCTCACCCTCAGGTGTCATGGTTTTGAAACATTTCAAAATGTCTCATGAACATATTCATTTCACTTGACTTCCTTCCCCTTTTGAGATCACCAATGCTGCTTCTTCCTTTGCCTTGCAAATAGGGTATCTTTAGGTCCTGCCATTCCAATGGTGACGGTGTAGCTGACGTTGCAAGGTGCACTTTGCGTTTTTCCTTCTGTTCACCCACTCCAGGACCCTGCTTCTCTCGGTTTGGACAAAGAACCTTGTATTCTTGTGACATGTTTTGTAATCATCTTAAACTTTCATTCAGATGATTGATTTGTGTTAAATCTTGCTGCCTGTCACTTGAGGTGGGGCATGGAAGCTTCCCTCCTGCCCACCGCTCCGTTTTGCCCTGGCTTCCTTACACCCCAGTGCCCTAAGACCTGCTCTCATCCTCCTCTCCATCCTCCAGGTGCCATGAAGGTATCCTGAAGATGGGAAAATATGATTTTGTCATTCCCTATTTTGGGAATTATTTTCTAACTCCCTTTATTAAAACCAGAAGTTTATCATTAGGGTATATGAGAGATTGTAAGAAATTCAAGAATGATACTTTCTTCTTTTCAGAATACAGTAGGAGAATTGAAGAGAATCACTAAATTTCATTGAATTTCTTTACTTTGGGGTAGAAGCTTATCATTTCAATGTCAAAATACTAATGAGTTTATTTTGACCAGAAGCTCTGATTAGTGTGTGTATGTGTGTGTGTGTCTGTGTGTCTGTGTGTGTCTATACAGATTTATGTTTGATTAATTCCAAGTAAGATCAAATTTTTTTTTAGAAAATTTAATTTGGTCATCAAGTACATATCTAAACATGTAGTTTATTGGAAAAAATCAAGTGGATCTTTTCTGGAGTTTGAGCCTGTTCATTCATTACCCAGAGACACAAATCTAAGGTGCAGCAACAGCAGATCCCAGGTAAAGCCAAAGGAAGTTGAATCCTCACGGAGACGCAATAGGAGCCCAGGGGTACCTGTCAGAAGTCAAACCACAGAGAGGAAGATCAGATTCAGGCAGGGAGTGAGAATCAGGAGAGAGATGCACACAGGCAGGCAAAGGCATTTGTATGCCTCGCAGCCGGTGGTTGGTGGTTCGTAATGCCATTCCCTTCTTGCCTAGTTGTTGAGCCTTGCGCATTGCACAGACGTCTTCTTTGAATTTCCAAAGTGTGGATGTTGTACTTTTCGGTTGTAAAGATTTTTTCCCCTAGAGCTAGACTTGGACAAATGTAACTACTGCTTTTAATTTGAGATGTACAATTACATATTTCAGAAAATGGGAGGGCTTTTCTCTCCATACAATTACTGGTTAGCTGGGCAGAGTTTTGGTATGGAATCCATTATTTTTCATGCACCGAAGATAAATGATGGACTAAATAACAGACGATGTTTGAACTGGGAAAGTGTTTAACATGACTGAAAACAGTCTCCTTCTTCACTTTTTATATTACTTTCTTGTTCTTGAGTAATTACTTTTTCTTGGAGATAATTCAGAAAATTGAGGAGACACTTAAACTATATCATGCAGACAAACTGAAAAAATAATACCCCTCAGGATACCTCACATAATAACTGTGTAACATGTATGTACGAATAAATGCATTAATATCATGGGTACATATAGTTACTTGAGCCCAATAAGAAAGTCAATAAAGACAGCTTTTGCTACTAACTTTCTAAGAGAATCCTCTTAGAAACAAAATCTAGTCATAGATTTTGAGGAAAGAATTTGGTTTCAATCAGGGAGAAATTGTAATTATTTACACTAGCTCTCCTAATCCTGCAGTTTATTGGCTTTTTCCTGCTATATCACAATTTTTTCTTCTAGTACTTATGGTCTCAATGTCCTGGGTCTAATCTTTCAAGATGGACGTCTAAAAAATGCACATTTCCTAAAGGCTGTTTTACCCTCCTGTGGTTTATTGAATTTTTTCCTATTGATCTAATTTGAATACACAATCACAGAGCCTTCAAAGAATAATGCATTTTTAAGTGGGGAAGGGTACGAAAATATATTTTATTTTTATTTTATTCTTATTGTTTTTCAAGTCAAAATCTGGCTTAGGTAAAATTTAATCATGGGAGCCAGTCACCAGTAAAAGTAACATTTCTATTATTTTTACTTTATTTTTATTTTGTAAATTGACAGATAATATTGTATATTTGTATCATGTACAAGATGTCTTGAAGTAGAAGGAATACATTTCAAGAGATCTATTATACAGTAAGGTGACTATAGTCAATGATGATACATTATATTCTCGAAAGATAGAGAGTGGATGTTAACTGCTTTCACCACAAAAATGGTAAGTATGTAAAGGAATGCATATATTAATTAGGTAGACTTAACCGTTCCACAAAGTAACATTTCTTTTAAAAAGCAACATCATACACATGTGTTTGGGTGACTA
Source organism: Rhinopithecus roxellana (assembly GCF_007565055.1). Classification (NCBI taxonomy): domain Eukaryota; kingdom Metazoa; phylum Chordata; class Mammalia; order Primates; family Cercopithecidae; genus Rhinopithecus; species Rhinopithecus roxellana. The sequence goes on from NC_044557.1 coordinate 43,329,663, forward strand.
TTAAAAACTGAACTTATGGAATCTGGGGGGGAAGTAAAGCTGTTCATTGATTTACATTTAAGAGAGGCTGTGAGCTAAGCATCAAAAGAATGTCAAATCTAAACACAAGACGTTCAAGTAAGTCCAGAGTAAATAACCAGGACCAGTCTTTGAAAACCTGGTCTGGCAAGATGATTGGTGATATGGCATAGCTTGGGGCTCAGGGAAGAGGGGAGCCTTGAGGCAGGGTGGCGGGCACCAGAGGTTCTGCTGGACGAGAAGTGAAATGCGCCAGAGGATAATACACCTTGTACCATAAAAGTCATAACCCAGAACATATGCTGTCTCCAGAAACCCCGACCTGCACAATAAAAGAGACACTGTGATCCGCTGCAATGTGAGTGATACAGGGACATGGTGACCTGGCGTACTCAGCATCCCTGCCTCTTCCAGAGCTCCAGATGGGCAGGTGCACCAGGTGTGTTGTTATGGGCTTGGTGGAGCTTTCATGGTGGCTCTGTGCAGTAGCGAGTGGTAAGGACCCAAGGGAAACCAACGTGGGTGGGCTGAGACTGACAGTAACTCCGCAAATAACATTTGTACCTAATTCCCCTCCCAAACTACCTCTGAACACTGCCTGCCACCTACAGCAAAATGAAAAGATGCTGGTTCATCAAAAACAGACGCTAGGATGCAATGGGGACATTGGTGAAGTGGTTGGAATTACACGGTCTCAGGGAACACGTCTTCTAATACAAATTTTATCTGAGGTTGTGTAGTCTTAAGGATGGTAGTTATAGTATCTCCAGTAATAATTTTCTTACTGCTGGTTGAATGACTGCAGTGACAAAGTAGTCACTAAGTCACCCCACTGGGAGGTACTTCAAATGGTTGATAGGTTTGTTTATTCATCAAGTGGCTTTCACTTGTCTCTAATTTCTGCCTTGACTCTGATTTGGATCTTGGAGCCACGTAGAGCAGATTTCAGCATTTCTTCACAGAATAGTCTTACTACATGAGAAGCAACCACTGAGTCAGACCGTGTCTTTTTTTCTTGTATAAACACTGTTGCTGCATAGGCACTGTTGTTTGTTCTGTCTCTGAAAAACACACAAAAATGTTGCACTGATTTCTCTCTGTACCTTGGCCTTCCAGAGCTCACTTCCATCCACCTGCCCTTATGGAGGAGGTCGTATGGCTCAAGAGATTGTGCCCTCAATGTGACCTTAGCGTTTTGAGACCCACTTTGAAGGCAATGTTAAGGAGAGAACTGGCCTGAACAGCTGCTCTGGATGCAGCTCTTCTCTCCCTGCAGAGAGACTACAGACACACCGAAATCATGTTTTTTCCACTGGGAGAATTTTTTTTTTTTTTAACTTTCGTCTTAACTTCAAGGGTACACGTGCAGGTTTGTTTTATGGGTAAACGTGTGTCATGGGCATTTATCATACAGATCATTTTGTCCTGCAGGTATTAAGCCTAGTACCTATTGGTTCTTTTCCTGATCCTCTTTCTTCTCCCACTCTCCCCACTCCAATAGGCCTCAGTGTCTGTTGTTCCTTTCTATGTGTCCATGTGTTCTCATCTTTAGCAGAGACGTTGCTTGCTGCTGTCCTCTCCTGAGCAACAAGACTGGAATGAATCTACCAGTGCCAGAGGAGGGAAATCTGCATGCCTGCCTTCTGAGTCCCCAGGACAGACCTCTTTGTGAGGAGGCGATGCATGTTTGCATACATTGGTTTGTAGTGGGTACTCAAAGGACCAGAAAAACTGGCTAGAGAAAGCTGAATGATGATACATTCTGGAAAGGAAAATGGAAATGTTCTGGAAAGGAAGAGGAGGATTGAGCTTGATCCGGTTGGCATACAGCTGTTCCCAGCTGTCCTGGCTGTGCCAAGGACACATTGCTGGGTTCGGCGGGATCAATGAAGAGGGGGAAGAGTTTCCACCTATTTCTTTCAGTTCCCAAAGATGAGAACAATGCTTTCTTCTGATGGAGTCTAGAAGCTGTGAGGGAGAACCAACAAAGTCTAATATCTTATTTTCCATCATGAAAATTCCCTGATGCAGGCAGATGCTAGAGATCTCTTAAAATGAGGCATCTTTAGGAAGTGTAATTGTGTGTGCTGTCCAATGTTTGAGTAATTTTGTAAATTTTCAATTTAATACATTTATACCTAGGCAAGGAAGTCATTTTCATTGAAGTTGAGGGTGATTAGAGAGTTTTACAACTGATGAAATACTTGGGAGCTATCTCCAATCCTTTTTTATTTTTTAATAATAGAATAAGACACAGACTCAGGATGGAGGCATTGAAAGACAGACAGAGAGAAAGAGAGAGAGGGAGAGGGACAGGGAAAGAATAAATAGTCCAAAACTAAACAACAAATCTACGGAGAAGCCATGCTGTAAAGTGAAAGGTTCCCAAGGATGCAATATCAGGAATAGCCCCATGTCTTTAATAGAAAAGAGGGAGAAAGGAAGGAAGTCAAAGCTAGCTCCTCATTTTAGCTGAGGCCTTCTGAGAATCTTGAATCTCACTTAGGAGAATTTCCACAACGTAGCAATGAAATTGCAAAACCAATATTAGGGTTTCAAGGGACATCAGAAGGCACAAGCCAGGGGCCACTGAGACACAGACCCTTCTGCCTCTGGGAATACTGCACCAGCCCCAGTGTACTTAAGCAAAAGGGCCCAAGAGATGCATGACGAAAGCATTGTAAGTTACACTTTAAATGAATGTCGGTATCTTTACTTATTCAAGGTCTTAATATCAGGAGGTGGTGGGGGGAGCTACACAATTAGACATAACATACCTGTGCTCAGGCTGTCAGTATTGTTAGAAAGTTCTTATGCTGAGCCAATATTGAAATTCCTGAACTGACCCTCATTCTGTCCTTGGCAGTCATATAACAAGGCTGATGCGCTTGTACACGACATTCATTCTAAGGTTAAAATACATCAGGGTGCTACCTGCGAAGCATTGACGGTGTTGATCTAACACCCTACCTTTGTTGCAGCTCAGACTCCTGGGAGTGCTCCAGGTTAGCGTCCTAACCAAGCCACCAGAACTCTCCAGGGAGCTCAGGACCCCGTGAGAGCTCAAGGTCCCTGGGCACTGCATTTCTGAGTAGTCTTCAGCTGTGTCTACAGAACTCACTACTAGAATCTATCTTGTGGTCAATAAGGAGGATAGTTTCTGGAAGTAGGAAATCGCTGCCCAAAAAGAGGACAATGAGTTGATCCTAGAGGATGAAGGGTCTTATAGCAGAAAACCAAGCCCTTAAATCACATACACATTGGCTCAAACACTGAGTATATCAGTACCAGTTAAATCTGGTCTTGCTATTATGTGGTTTTTATATTTCATGGAGGGAGAAGCCTGGTGGGGACACAAGGTATAATTTTCTCTCCCTCAGCAAGAGTTCCAGGGACCATTCCGTACATATGTTTTGGTGAGCTCAGTGGAAGTTACCTCAACTATTTTGGCATCTTCCCTTGCCGCAGAGGGGAGACTTTCAACATGGTCACGGGCACGTTGCAGAGCAATTCAAGGAAGCCTTTGGCATTGCACTAAGCTCCAGATGCAGCTCTGGTGCCAAGGGGCAGATCCCTGGCTCATTACATCAGCGCCTTCCAAGTCCTGCTGGCACTGGCAGGCCAGTTCCAGGAAGACTCAGGGGCTGCCCTGGGAGGGAGGTGGAGATGATTGAACTCTCACGCCTCTCGCCAGGCATGAAAGTGCCATTTTCTGAACTGAGCCTGGCACCACATAAACCTGCCACCCATCTATGAAATGGAGGTGTGTGAGTTGAGAAACCACCCACATAGCTTGGAGGAATAACCCAGGTAAGCCCTCACAGAGGCCTGACTTTTAGGGTGGGTCTGGATTCACTCTGAAGAAGGCTCCTAAAGAAGTAATACACAGGCCTCCCAGTGTGCCCGAGATTTCAGGCAGCCGTGTGTACATGAGTGTGGGGGTTGTGTGTGAGTGTGAGAGTACATGAGTGTGGTGTGTGTGTGAGGGATATGTGTGTGTGGTGTATGTTTTTGTGTACATGAGTGTGGTTTGTGTGTGGTATATGGGTGGTGTGTGTGAACGTGGTGTGTGTATGTGTGTACATGAGTGGGGTGTGTGTGCGGTATATGTGGGTGTGTGTGAGCATGTGTGTGTGTATTTTTGTGTACATGAGTGTGTGTGAGGGATGTGTGTGTGTGATGTGTCAATGTGGTGTGTATGTGTACATGAGTGGTGCGCATGTGTGTGTGGTATATGTGTGTGTGTGTGATATGTGGTTGTGCGTGAGCATGTGTGTGTGTGCTGTGTGTGAACGTGGAGTGTATTTGTGTGCACATGAATGGTATGGGTGTCTGGGGGTTATATGTGGGGTTTTATGTGTGAGCATGTATGTGTGTGTGATGGGGGCAGGAATGGAGAGTCACAGGTCCTGGTCCTGGGTATGTCTTGTGTGAGCATGTGTGAGCATGTTGTGTGTATGTGTACATGAGTGTGCTTTGTGCTGTGTGTGTGCTGTGTGAACATGGTTTGTGTGTATTTGTGTATACATGAGTGGTGTGTGTGTGGCATGTGTGTGTGTGAACATGTTGTGTGTGTGTGGTGGGGGCAGAAATGGAGGGTCACAGGTCCTGGTCTTGGGGGGGTATATGTGTGTGTGTGTGTGTGAGCATGTCATGTGTGTGCATTTGTGTGTGTACGTGAGTGTGGTTTGTGTGTGGTGTGTGTGAACGTGATGTGTATTTATGTGTACAGGAGTGGTGTGTGTGTGTGTGTGTGTGTGTGTGTGGTGGGGGCAGGAATGGCCTGTCACAGGTCACAGGTCCTGGTCTTGGGGGGGTATATGTGTGTGTGTGTGTGAGCATGTCATGTGTGTGCATTTGTGTGTGTACGTGAGTGTGGTTTGTGTGTGGTGTGTGTGAACGTGATGTGTATTTATGTGTACAGGAGTGGTGTGTGTGTGTGTGTGTGTGTGGTGGGGGCAGGAATGGCCTGTCACAGGTCACAGGTCCTGGTCTTGGTCATGCGTCCTCTCTCTATGGACCTCTGTTTTCTATGCCGCTAAGGTCTATCCCGTGTAGAGAATTTTTGTGGCGCATAATTTTTAGCTGTTTTGAATCCCAGAACCTCAACAACTTTGCCAAATGGACTTCAAGTGTTCCTGAAGCCTCCAAAAATTATACTGAAGATCATTAACAAAGGACTGCTTGATCTCGATTTCAGAACTGTTATCATTAGATTCTGAGACATTCTAAGCCCTGAGAATGTGCAGCCCAAAATGTCTCTGCTTTCACTGAGGTCCAGAACACCCTCACGGCTGCTTTTGTTTCTGTTTTCCCCAACCCGACCAAACAGTAGCATGGAGTGAAAACATGTATTTATTCTACAAATCTTTATTGAACACTTACCCCTCCTTCAGATCCCAGACACAGTTCTAGACATTGGGACTGCAGTGGTCAATATGTTTACAAAAAAAAAATTCTTATAACATCTTACATTGTGGAAGGAGTAGAAAAACAAATGAGCAAATGAAATATGCCAGTTGAAGATGAGTATTACAGAGAAAAACAAGGCAGGAAGAAGATTTAGGGGATACTTTGAAAGGGGCTGTGATTCCCAGTAGCTGGGTCAAGGAAGGCCATAATGAGAAGGAAATACTTGAGATAAGATCTAAAGAAAATGGGAAAAGAGCCACATGATCCCTGGGTAGGAATGTTCCAAGAAGAAGACACAGAAAATCTAAAGACTTTGACGTGAGCAGACCTAGTGGTTTCCAGGAAAAGGCTAACTCAATATGGCTTTAGTGGAGTGAACAAGAGACAGAGAGATTAGGTCAGAGAGGTGATGGGAGCCTAGTGATAGAAGTGGTCAGATTATATGAGACCTTGTAAATGTGAATTATGGCTCCGGGCAAGAGAATTACATGATGCAGTTCACGTTTTTAAGAGATCGTTGTTATGAATAGATTATGAAGTGTAAGGGGAAAGACCTGCACAAGGAAGACCGGTTAGAAGCTTTTTATAGTAACTCAGGCTAGAGTTGGTGCCGCCTTTGACCAGGGTGGTAGGCATGGTGTTTTCAGGAAGAGTTGGATTCTGAACAGATTTTCCTTTAACTGTTTAGTTTGAAAATAATCTAAATGTCTGGAAAGGAATGTTATGATGATGCTCAGATATGCCCTTTTCCTGCATTCACAAATTCTTAATGTTTTGCTGCATATGTTTTGACTTTCTTTGTACCCATACACATATATCCATACAAATATATGAATGAACCAGTTGACACCCATTTGTAGATACCATGATATTTCAGCCCGTATTTCCTGAGAAAGAGTACTTCTATGTATAACTTAACCACAAACAAGAAAATTATTATCGATGACATAGCACTGTCTAATATTCAATTCATACCCAAGTTTATCCAATTCACAAAAAGGTCTTTTATAACTGCTTTTACTGTTTTTTCTCTGGCTTTGTTTTAATGCATAATATTTTAACACAATATTCAGTGCAGCAGTAAATATTTTCAATGTGTTAAACTTTTTCTCAGATTAGAAGTCTTCCATGTGGTCAGGGCATGAAAAGATAGAAAGGCTGCCCTGGGCCCTTCATTCTGGAGGCTTAGCTGATAGGATTTGCTGAAGGATCAAGTAAGAGGTAAGAGATAAAGACAGGGGTTAAGGAAGCCCCAGGGTTTTTGGCGTCGGCCAAACTGGACCAGAGGATTTACTGTTTACTGTTAAATGTATAGAATCCAAGGAGAAGCCTGGGCTGAAGATGTAAATATGGGAGACACCCACGTACAAGGAGTCTTTAAGGAAAGCAATTAGATGAGCTTACCAAGTAGAAAAGGTCCAAAGACCATGGCCTATGAGTCTCCAAAATTAGGAAGTCAGATTGGGGAGAAAGGACACTAAGGAGTGGGGTCAGAGCAAGAGAAGAAGAAAATCAAGTAAAGGTGTCTTGGTTGTCTGGTTAACAAGGGAACAAGGAGTGTGTATGGCTGTCAAACCCAGGTGAAATGAAATGAAGTCTAGACTGAGATGTTGGTTACCTTGACACACAACAGTTTTGGTGTAATGTTGGGAGCAAAAGCCTGACCTGTGTGAGGGAAGGAATCGGAATGAGGAAATTAAAATGATCAAGGGAGGAGTTTACTGTAAATGGTGATAAAAAAATAGAACAGTAGATAGAGAAGGATGTGAGGTCAAATTTTTTAACCAATAGGAAAAAATTGATTTGGGGAGAGGAGCTATACTGTTGACCAATATTCTTTAATAGGCAATGAGACAGTTAGTTTTATGTGTCAGCTTGGCTAGGCCATGGTACCCAGATATTTGGCCAAACACTAGTCTAGATGTTGTTGAGAAGGTATTTTAAGGATGTGATTAAATTTAAATTGGTGAAGTTTGAGCGAAACAGATTATCCTTATCATGTTCATGAGTGTATTCATCTGTTCTCATGCTGGTAATAAAGACATACCCGAGACTGGGTAATTTATAAAGATAAGGAGGTTTGATGGGTTCACAGTTCCACATGGCTGGGGAGGCCTCAAAATCATGGCAAAAGATGAACAAGGAGTGAAGGCACATCTTACATGGTGGTAGCAAGGAGAAGAACCAAACAAAAGGGGGAAAAACCCCTTATAAAACCATCGGCTCTCATGAGAACTAACTATCCTGAGAACAGGATGGGGGAAAAAACACCGCCATGATTCAATTATCTCCCCCTGGTCCCTCCCACGACACGTGGGTATTATGGGAACTAGAATTCAAGATGAGATCTGGGTGGGGACACAGCCAAACCATATCAGTGGGCCTCATCCAGGAAGATAAAGACCTTAACAGGACAAGAATGAAGTTCCCTAAGGAAGAGGGAATTCTACCTTCAGACTGCCCTTTCATCAGCCACAACTGCATGAGTCCATTTCTTAACACAAACCTCTCTGTGTATGTGTGAGTACATGTATATGTATACATATCATGTATATACACATAGCCTATTGGTTCTGTTTCTATAGAGAACCCTGACTAATGAACGGGTTTTATTTATAAATGGAGGTATTTTTTTAGATAGGAATAGCAGTGTGAAGTTGCTTTTTAGCAACAGAATGAAGAGAGAACTGGTGAACTCATATAACAGCAGAGTTCATGGAAAGTTTCTGCCGATGGCTTCAAATACTTAACAATATACTGAGGGTTCACTGAGGGTAAGTCAAGTATTTAAAGTAAGGCATGTCAATCAGAGTGTTTCTGTCTCCTTTGGCATGTACCTGTACTAATATTGGCATAGAATGACAGAAGGGTGGGCTTAATGAGGACTAGGGTGTTGACAATCAAGAAGAAGGCATGTCAGGGCAGGGGTTTTAGAGTGAAGTTTACATTTGTAATTATGCTTCCTAAAGTTTAACCTGAGAAAGGAGAGATGTGAGAGACAATGAAGAGCTGGCTGCACAGTGGATTGATGGTCTTAAGGACGTTGACCCATTACTGATGTCGAGATGTAAGTAAGGGTAAGACTGGAAGACAGAAGGCGGTAGTAAGAAAGTAGACTACTGTCAGTGAAATTATGAAGGGGTTGAAGAGTTTGGCAATGATGAGGACTAAGGATATCACCATGGGATTAGATAGTTTAAAATGGGGATGACCCCAGATTGTTGAAAGACAAGGGCCAGGTACAAGTGGACATAGCACAGGCATCTAATATTTTTAAGAAATGAAAAGAGGAAAAACCTGAGATTTTGTTTCTTGATGAATCCCATGTCATCAGTTTATATTGCCCACTCACTCCTTCTTTCAAAGCTGGAAAGATTTAGAAATGAGAGGAAATCAATTGGGAACAGCAATGAGGAGTAAAACGTTGTGGTAGAAATAATTGCTACGACCATTTCTTAAAGTTATCCACACCCTAACCTAGGGAACCTGTGTCTATACTACCTTACATGGCAGATGGGAATTTGCAGATGGGATTCAGGTTAAGGACCCTTAGATGGGGACCTTGTGATTAGGTGGAACTCATCTCATTGCAAGGGTCCTTACAATTAGAGAAACTTTTCTGGTTGAGATCGGAGGGAAATGTGACTGGAAGAATGGTCAGAAAAATGCAATGTTGCTGGCTTGGAGGATGCAGGTAGGGAGACAAGAGCCAAGGACGGTAGCACTACAAAAAAACTGGGAATGGCCTTTAGCTCCCACTAAGCAAGGAAATGGGGAGCTGGATTCTGTAGCCCCTAAGAATGAAATTCTGCAAAAAGCCCAGATAAGCAGGAAACACATTCCCCCCTAGAGCCTCCATAAAGGGAGGCAAATTATTTTAGCCCACCAAGATCCATGTTGGACTTCTGACCTACAGCAATAGGAAATTAATGCAGAATTAAACCTACTTGACTACTCCAGATATTTAAGGGGAATGATTGAGGAGGAAAAAATAAAACACAACTTGAAAGAATTCTAAAGAAGCAAATTATATCATCCTCAATTTCTGTTCACAAAGCTTCAGTTACTCCCAGGATCATCACAGCCAGTCCCAATCCTGACTTCGTAAACAGACAGCAGGTTTCTGAGAACACAGCCAACCATGTGGGGGCTGACACCCTGCTTCCAGAGAATTAAAGGTTAAACTTGGTGTTGAACTGACTGAATAAATAAATTCAGAATCTTCCTGTCTAGTTTTGTGGAGGGGTCCCTGCCACCTTGAATTTATTTTATTTTATTTTATTATTATACTTTAAGTTCTAGAGTACATGTGCATAACGTGCAGGTTTGTTACATATGTATACTTGTGCCATGTTGGTGTGCTGCACCCGTCAACTAATCAGCACCCATCAACTCGTCATTTACATCAGGTATAACTCCCAGTGCAATCCCTCCGCCCTCCCCCCTCCCCATGATAGGCCCCGGTGTGTGATGTTCCCCTTCCCGAGTCCAAGTGATCTCATTGTTCAGATCCCACCTATGAGTGAGAACATGCGGTGTTTGGTTTTCTGTTCTTGCGATAGTTTGCTAAGAATGATGGTTTCCAGCTGCATCCATGTCCCTACAAAGGACACAAACTCATCCTTTTTTATGGCTGCATAGTATTCCATGGTGTATATGTGCCACATTTTCTTAATCCAGTCTGTCACAGATGGACATTTGGATTGATTCCAAGTCTTTGCTATTGTGAATAGTGCCACCTTGAATTTTTTAAAAAGAGTATTCATTAATGGAAGCCAGAATTTGGGAATCATTGTTTTAAAAATCTCTTCCTAAACTCATTTTGAATTCCTCTATTAAATCTATGCCCTTGTTAATTGTCCTAGGCATTATTGTCTCTCCCACCTGGTTTGTGTCTTCCTTTCTACTCATCTGCCCAACCACATTCTCCTCAGAGGAACCACGGTCATCCTTCATTGGCCCCTTTCTTCTGCTACAGGCATCCCCTTGACTTTTGGAGGGAAAATAGTCTGGTAAGATGCCCTCTCACTGTTTAGCTAACTCATATTTACAATTCAGACCTGTGCTTAATGCACTTTCTCAGGTGAGCATGTCTTGGCATCTGAATAGGTCAATAATACCTACTCTATATTCTCATAGCATTATAAAAGTGATGTATTCTACTTTTATTTATTTGATGCTTTGATTAAATTTATCTCCACGACCAAGTCTTAAGATTCTGAAGGTAGTATCATGTCTGTTTTCATTCTTAATTTCTTAGCATACTATTTGAGATGTACCATAACTGGTATTAAAAATAAGAATAAGTGAGCTGGATGTGATGGGTCAAGCTTGATTCCAGGAGTTTGAGACCAGCCTGGGCAACATGACAAAACCTCATCTCTACAAAAAATACAAAAGTTAGCTGCATGTGGTGGCATGTGCCTGTCCCAGTTACTAGGGAGGCTAAGACTAGACGGTCGATTGAGTCTGGCAGGTCAAGTCTGGAGTGAGCCGTGATCACACCACTGCACTCCAGTCTGGACAACAGAGCAAGACGCTGTCTCAGAAAACAAAAAAGAATAAATTACTGAATGCCCTTGAGAACATAGGTACTCTGGGATGGAACTAAGAAACCTGTAGTTATGTATTGAAAACAAGTCCAGGAAAATGTTTGAAATTGGTCTGTTAAAATCTCATTGCTATTTTTAAAGACAACATTCAGGGTCTAGATAATACAGTAGATTCCTGATGGAATATAGTTGGGGATTCCTTTCTTTCTTACAAATATCTGGGTGACATAACTTATAACAAGGTAGACCTGCAGAAAAGCTCTAATCTCATTTCTATCACTTTGAGAGATGAAAGAAAACATGCATTGCAAGCTTAGCAAGTATCTTGAAAAGCACATGAGAAATATTTGAGAAATAGCCCATCCATATAACAATATTTCAGGAACGCTATTTTAGGACATGCATGATCAATTTATTTAGAAAGATGCTGTGCATCTGAGTGGGTATGAGGGTATGTTTTCCTAGATCTCCTCCTATCCCCATTTTTCTCTGTTCAGCACTGTCTAGAATCAACCCATGCTAAGGCACTATGCAGCTAGAAAACTCTGTGAAGCCCTGCATAAGGACTTGCCATCACTGGTCTCTGGCTCTAACATAGCAGTATGTGTTATTGCTTGAATGAGATTTGGTGATTATAGGTCACCCAATGTTAGGAAGAATATCATTTCAAGAAGAGCATCTGAATTTAGAAAATACGAAGCAGAAGGATATCAAGGAACTTGTGAAGTACATAGTTATGGCTCTCAGTAGATTGGATTTGTTATAACAGGCTACAGAGAAAGAAACCTGTAAATATACATAGTTGCTACTACTAAGTGTTGTCTGTCTGTGCTAGAGTGTCTCATTGCTGTAGTAACAATGTGCCCATGTTTCTCCCAAAGTTCGTGTCTCCAAAATTTAATCCCCAATGCAATAGTGTTGAGAGGTGGAACCTTTAAGAGGTGATTAGGTCTTGAGAGTTCTACCCTCATGAATGGTTTAATATTGTTGTCATAGGAGTGGGCTCCTAATAAAAGGATGAATTTGTCCTCTGCTTCCCCCCCCACACACACCCTTTCTCTCTCTCACATTTCCTCATATGATGCTTTCTGCCATGTTATTACACAGCAAGAAGGCTGTCATCTGATTCTGGTGCTTTGATCTTGGACTTTCCAGCCACCAGAATCATGGGAAATAAATTTTGGTTCGTTATCAAATATCACAGGTATTCTGTGATGGCAGCACAAAATAGACTGAGACAGTCATTTAAATTTCACCAAATGGCCGGGCGCGGTGGCTCAAGCCTGTAATCCCAGCACTTTGGGAGGCCGAGACGGGCGGATCACGAGGTCAGGAGATCAAGACCATCCTGGCTAACATGGTGAAACCCCTGTCTCTACTAAAAATACAAAAAACTAGCCGGGCGACCTGGCGGGCGCCTGTAGTCCCAGCTACTCGGGAGGCTGAGGCAGGAGAATGGCGTGAACCCGGGAGGCGGAGCTTGCAGTGAGCTGAGATCCGGCCACTGCACTCCAGCCTGGGCGACAGAGCAAGACTCCGTCTCAAAAAAATAAATAAATAAATAAATAAATAAATAAATAAATAAATAAATAAACAAATTTCACCAAATGAATTCAAGTAGACGTCATTATGGTCCCCCTTTTACATAACACTGTCGTAACACTGTCATTTCTAAGGAATAAACATACTTCCCCAGGTCATGTAAGATAGTGACAGTGTTATGTTTTCTTTTCTTCCTTTATTCCCACTTTTCAACCACATCAAATGATTCAGTCATTCAAGTAAATTCTTTGTTTGAAAAAGGCTTAATTCAGTGGGGAGTTAGGACAGACATAAGAGAGAAAAAAAAATCTGATGATATTTATTCCAGGACTATTTTTGGGAAAGAGACAAGTGGTAGCACTACAGGGGGCTATCCTCTCAGGAATTAGGTCCATTCCTTAAAACAAGGAAAATTCTATGGTACTTCTTTGGAGAAATAATCTGTAGGTGGGATCTGAAGATATTGAAGAGGGTGATATGGGTTGGCTCTGTGTCCCCAACGAAATATCATCTCAAATTGTAATCCCCACATGTCGAGGGAGGCACCTGGTGGGAGGGGAATGGAACATGGGGTGGTTTCCCCCATGCTGCTCTTGTGATAGTGAGTGGGGTCTCAGGAGATGTGATGGTTTTATGTGCCTGGCAATTCCCCTCCTTGTATTTCTTTCTGCCACCTTGTGAAGAAGGTGCTTGCTTCTCTTTTGCCTTCTACCATGATTGTAAGTTTCCTGAGGCCTCCCCAGCCCTGTGGAACTGTGAGTCCATTAAGCCTCCTTTCATTATAAATTACCCAGTCTCCAGGAGTTCTTCATAGCAGTGTGAAAATAGACTAATACAGAGGGGCAGTAGATGATGAAATAGGAAGCATGTAAATCATTTTTATCAAAAGTGAAAATACGAGCTCCCAGGAATACCTGTCAATATGACTGAGAGCAAGTACAAAGTGCCCGGGGGAGAAAACCCCGAGGAAGCAAGATAATAATGTGCGTGGCCTGTTCAATAAGCACTTAGCCTGAGGTCTTTCCAATATGCAAAGCCAAGCCAAGCCAGTGTGCTTGTGCACTTTCTTCTGTCTCCGGCATGCTGGTTTTCTTGCAGCAACCCAGACTTGTCCTATAAAAGTTCTCTAATTCATTTGTCCGAAAAGGACTTCATGGTAGCTGCTGTTTGAAAAGATTAGAAAATGTAGGCTTAAAAGAAACACATCTGAAATGGATACATGTGGCTAATGAGATGTCTTATAATTAAAGTGTAGAATTCCCTGCCACACGTTATTAAGACTCAGGAATCTTCAAACAAGAATTACAACAGGGAGAATCTCAGCAATGCCATTAACAGTGATACAATTAGAAAGAAGATCAATCATCCTACTTCAGGGCACACACTGAGGGCTGGAT